>NW_019154432.1:0-4537 GCF_002288905.1 Enhydra lutris kenyoni | reverse complement strand
GAAAATTCTCACCAAAATACTGGCCAATAGGCTCCAACAGTACATTAAAAGGATTATTCACCACAACTAAGTGGGATTTATTCCAGGGCTGCAGGGTTGGTTCAACTATCGCAAATCAATCAATGTGATACAATACATTAATCAAAAAAAGAATAAGAACCATATGATACTCTCAGTAGATGCTGAAAAAGCATTTGACAAAGTACAGCATCCTTTCTTGATCAAAAGTCTTCACAGTGTAGACATAGAGTATACATAACTCAATATCATCGAAGCCATCTATAAAAAACCCATGGTGAGTATCATTCACAATGGGGAAAAACTGAGAGTTTTCCCTAAGGTCTGGAACATGGCAGGGCTGTCTGCTATCACAACTGCTATTCAACATAGTACTAGAAGTCCTAGCCTCAGCAACCAAACAACAAAAGAAATAAAAGGCACCTGAATTGGCAAATAAGTCAAACTCTCACTCTTTGCTGATGATATGATACTTTACGTGGAAAACCCAAAAGACTTCACTCCAAGATTGCTAGAAGTCATACAGGAATTCGGTAAAGTGTCAGGATATAAAATCAATGCACAGAAATCAGTTCCATTTCTATACACCAACAGCAAGACAGATGAAAGAGAAATTAAGGAGTCAATCCCATTTATAATTGCACCAAAACCATAAGATACCTAGGAATAAAACTAACCAATGAGGCAAAGAATTTGTACTCAGAAAACTACAGAATATTCTTGAAAGAAATTTAGGACCACACAAAGAAATGGAGAAATTTTCCATGCTCGTGGGTTGGAAGAAAAAATATTGTGAAAATGTCTATGCTACCTAAAACAATCTACACATTTATTGCAATCCCTATTAAAATACCATCATTTTTTTCAAAGAAATGGAACAAATAACCCTAAAATTTAAATGGAACCAGAAAAGACCCTAAGGAATATTGAAAAAGAAAACCAAAGTCGGTGGCATCACAATTCCAGACTTCAAGCTCTATTACAAAGCTGTAATCTTTAAGACAGTATGGTAGTGGCACAAACACAAACACATAGATCAATGGAAAAGAATAGAGAGCCCAGAAATAGACCCTCAACACTATGGTCAATTAATCTTCCACAGAGCAGGAAAGAATGTCCGAAGGGAAAAAAACAGTCTCTTCAACAAATGGTGTTGGGAAAATTGGACAGCCACATGCAGGAAAATGGAACTGGACCATTTCCCTATAGCACACACAAAAATACTCAAAATGGATGAAAGAATCCATCAAAATCCTTGAGGAGAACACAAGCAGCAACCTCTTTGACCTCAGTCACAGCAACTTCTTCCCAGAAACATCACCAAAGGCAAGGGAAGCCAGGGCGAAAGAGAACTACTGGGACCTCATCAAGATCAAAAGCTTTTCACAGCAAAGGAAACAGTCAGCAAAACCAAAAGACAACTGACAGAATGGGAGAAGATATTTGCAAACGACATATCAGATAAAGGGCTAGTGTCCAAAAGCTATAAAGACTTAGCAAACTCAAGACCCAGAGAACAAAGAATCCAATCAAGAAATGGGCATAGAACATGAACAGACATTTCTGCAAAGAAGACACCTAGATGGCCAACAGACACATGAAAAACTGCTCCACATCACTCGGCATCAGAGAAATACAAATTAAAACCACAACGAGATACCACCTCACAACAGTCAGAATGGCCAAATTAACAGATCAGGAAATGACAGATGTTGGAGAGGATGCAGAGAAAAGGTAACCCTCATATACTGTTGGTGGGAATGCAAGGTGATGCAGCCACTCTGAAGAATAGCATGGAGGTTCCTCAAAAAGTTGAAAATAGAGCTACCCTATGACCCAACAATTGCACTACTGGGTATTTACCCTAAAGATACAAATGTAGTGATCTGAAGAGGCACGTGCACCCGAATGTTTATAGCAGCAATGTCCACAATAGTCAAACCATGGAAAGAAACTAGATGTCCATCAACTGACGAATGGATAAAGAAGAGGTGGTATAGAAGATGGCGGAGAAGTAGCAGGCTGAGACTACATGAGGTCGCAGGAGATCAGCTAGATAGCTTATTAATCCATTGTGAACCCCTACAAATCCAACAGGAGACCAAAGAGAAAAGCAACAATTCTAGAAACAGAAAATCAACCACTTTCTGGAATGTGGGACGGTGGAGAAGTGAATCCAAAGCGATGGGGAGATAGACCGCAGGGGGAGGGACCATCTCCCGGCAAGCAGTGGAGCAACGGAGCACAAAATCAGGACTTTTAAAAGTCTGCTCCACTGAGGGACATCGCTCCAGAGGCTAAACTGGGGTGAAGCCCACACAGGGTCAGCATGGCCCCAGGTCCCACAGGGTCACAGAAGGATCGAGGTTGTCTGAGTGTCGCAGAGCTTGCAGGTATTAGAACAGGGAAGCCAGCTACAGAGACAGAGCCGAGGAGTGAGCTCTCAGCTCAGGGTTACCTTGAACCGGTCACAGGCTGGGTGAGCTCGGAGCGCAGCTAGAGGCCAGGGAGACGGGAGTGATTGGTGCTTTTCTCTGAGGGTGCACTGAGGAGGGGGGCCCTGAACTCTCAGCTCTTCCAGGCCGGAGACTGGGATGCCGCCATTTTCATTCCCATCCTCCAGAACTCTATAGAAAGTGTTCAGGGAACAAAAGCTCCTGAAAGCAAACCAAGCGGATTACTTAGCCTGGCTCCTGGTAAGGGCAGTACAATTCCGCCTCCGGCAAAGACACTTGAGAATCACTACAACAGGCCCCTCCCCCAGAGGATCAACAAGAAATCCAGCCAGGACCAAGTTCACTTACCAAGGAGAACAGTGGAATTCCAGAGGAGGAGAAAGCAAAGCATGGAATTCATGGCTTTCTCCTCATGATTCTTTAGTCTGGCAGTTAATTTAATTTTTTTTAATTTAATTTTTTTTCTTCTTCTAAATTATTTTTAACTTTTACCCTTCCCTCTTTTAACTTTTTTTTTATAAATTTTTTTTTTTTAATTTGACAGAGAGAGAGATAGATCACAAGTAGGCAGAGGGGCAGGCAGAGAGAGAGGGGGAAGCAGAGAGAGAGGGGGAAGCAGGCTCCCTGCTGAGCAGAGAGCCCCATGCGGGGCTTGATCCCAGGACCCTGAGATCATGACCTGAGCCAAAGGCAGAGGCCTAACCCACTAAGCCACCCAGGCGCCCCTCTTTTAACATTTTTTAACTAGTTTATCTTAACAATACATTTCATTAAAAAATAATAATAATAATAATCTTTTTTGAACCTTCATTATTATAGTCATATTTTATCCTTCATTGTATCTTTTTTTTAATACACATAGGTTTTTTTCTTCTAAAAAATTTGGGGTACAACTTCTTCTAATAGATCAAAATATACCCTAAATCTAGCTCTGGGCCTGTTCTAGTCTCCAGCCTGAGCAAAATCTCTCCACTTTCTTTTTTTTATTTTCCCAACCAACTTACTATATCAACTCCTTTTTTAGAAATTAAAAAAAATTTTTTTCCTCTTTATATGCATATTCCATCCCTTCATTTAGTTTAACCTTATATATGTTTTTCATTCTTTGAAATTTTGGGAGGTCCTTCCTTCTAAGAGACCAAAATACTCCCAAAATTAAGTGGGTGACCCTGTTCTAGTCACCAGTCTAATATATTTCTTTTCTTTTTTATATTTTTTAAAATCTGATTTTTTTTTTAATTTTTTTTTTCTGAACTTCTTTTTATCCCCTTTCTCTCCCCCATGATTTGGGGTCTCTTCTGATTTGGTTAAAGCACATTTTCCTGGGGTCTTTGCCACCCTTTTAGTATTTTATTTGCTCCTTCATATACTCTTATCTGGACAAAATGACAAGGTGGAAAAACTCACCACAAACAGAACAAGAGGAAATACTGACAAATTTGACAATCTGGAAGAAATGGATGCATCCCTAGAGACATGTAAACTACCAAAACTGAACCAAGAAGAAATAGAAAACCTGAACAGACCTATAACCAGTAAGGAGATTGAAACAGTCATCAAAAATCTCCAAACAAAAGCCCAGGGCCAGAGGGCTTCCCAGGGGAATTCTACCAAACATTTGAAGAAGAATTAATTCCTATTCTCCTGAAACTCTTTCAAAAAATAGAAATGGAAGAAAACTTCCAAACTCATTTTATGAGGCCAGCATTACCTTGATCCCAAAACCAGACAAAGACCCCATGAAAAAGGAGAATTACAGACCAATATCCTTGATGAACACAGATGTGAAAATTCTCACCAAAATACTAGCCAATAGGATCCAACAGTACATTAAAAGGATTATTCACCACAACCAAGTGGGATTTATTCCAGGGCTGCAAGGTTTGGTTCAACATCAGCAAATCAGTCAATGCGATATAATACATTAATAATAGAAAGAACAAGAACCATATGATACTCTCAGTAGATGCTGAAAAAGCATTTGACAAAGTACAGTGTCCTTTCTTAATCAAAACTCTTCACAGCGTAGACATAGAGGGTACATAACTCAATATCATCTAAGC
>NW_019154431.1:11250-27951 GCF_002288905.1 Enhydra lutris kenyoni | reverse complement strand
TCTCAACAAATTCACAAAGATCCAAGTCCTAGCATGCATCTTTTCTGACTACAACTATGGAACTAAGAATCAACAACAAGAAGAGATCTGGAAAGATCACCAATACATGGAGATTAAATAACATGCTACTAAACAGTGAACAGGTCAATCAAGAAATCAAAGAGGAAATCAAAAGATACACAGAGTCAAATGAAAATGAAACACAATGGTTCAAAATCTTTGGGGTGCACCAAAAGCTATTCTAAGAGAGAAGTTTATAGCAATACAGGCCCACCTCAAGTAGAAATCTCAGATACACAATCTAACCTTATACCTAAAGGAGCTAGAAAAAGAAGATCAAACAGATAAAGGAAATAAAGATCATACTCAATGGTGAAAGACTGGGAAAATTTAACCATGAATGAAGAGACGAAACTTCTGAGGAAAAATAATCAAATGGATGAACCTCATCTGTTTCAAGCTGAGAAAGATTTATTTCCTGAAGGCAGTGAAAATACAGGCCTTGGAAGCAGTAGTTCTAACTACCAGGAGACAAAAGAATGAGTAGGATCCAATACCAGTAGAATGAGACAGTCTCAGAATCATCTACAGAAAAAAATGACGATGTTAACAGAAGTTTTAGATGGATTATTTACCTACAGTTCTACTTTTACACTGTATGAAATTTTAATGAAATAAAGTGGACAAAATTAGTTCTACAAGATAAGCAGATTGTAAAATAAAGTACTTTATGGGATAAGTCCTAAAAGAGTTGTTCATGCAGAACTGTAAATTATGAGCTGTTCTGGGTCTTAACTTAGTACTGATTTTTTTTTGGAGGGGGCAGGGGCCTCTGGTTAAATTTCAGTTTGTATATAGTTTTTTTAAATTTAGAATTAAAGTTTTTATTTTATTTTTAGAAAAGATTTTATTTATTTGAGAGAGAGAGAGAGAGCAAGAGTGTGCACATGCATGAGTGGTGGAAGGGGCAGAGGGAGAAGGAAAGAACCCTCAAGCCAGCTCCTCCATGAGCCCAGAGTTTGACCCAGGGTTCATTCCCAGGACCCTGAGATCACGACCTGAGCCAAAACCAAGAGTAAGACACTTAACCAACTGAGTCATCCAGATGCCCCTAGAATTAGAATTTTTAAATGGAAGTAGCAATTACAATTTTTAAACCTTTGGAGAGTATCACCTTTAGTTTATAGATATACATGAAAGCTTTTTGTCTTGTCTTTTTCTGACAGCTTTAGCAGTTTTCATATTTTGGTCAAAGTTTCAACATTTTACCATATGAATTATATGGTTTTGTGTTCATTCCATACTACTTATAAATATATATTACCTATATTTATCTCTTACAGGAAAATATAAAATTTATCCCCTTAGAATAATATGTGTTTATATGTAATGTAGTATATACCATATAATATATAATATACATAATATAGCATGCAATATAATATGTATTATGTAAAATATATAACATGTTGTATGATTATATAAAAACTATTATATATAATATACAACTCAAAGATATATATAAATTATCTAGTTTATAGTTTATAAATTTATAGAATTTATAATATAATTACATAGTGTATAAACTAAAAATATGTACTTATATAAACTATATACTGTATATAAATTTGATTATAGGTACATGTTAATATATACATGTTATATTTTTATATATATAACTATATCTAAATATACAACTATTTTTCTAGGTTTTGTTTTTCTGTTTCTATAAAAGATGAATTTATATTATATATGTCCATAAGTGAAATGTATATTTACATATTATAACATATACTAAATGTATTGTATATAACTCCATATTTTATATACATAATTATATATCCTATATTGTGTAGTCTAACATATATTACATATAAATACACATACATTATCGTAAGGGGAAAATGTTGTTATTTTTGCATTTCTAAGAGATGAGTATATACATAAATATATATGCAATATGTATTTATAAATAGAATAAAATATACTACATATAATTTACATGTAATTGTAAATTACATTAAATTATATTCTATGTAATATATGATATATATATATAAACATGTACTATCCTAAGAGGGAAATACATTATCCTATTATAGTAATATCAATTTATTATATAATATTTATAACTATTATTTACTATATAATATATATTATAGTACACTGTATATAATATACATTTATGTAATTGTATACATATTATTCCAAGGGGGAAAATGTTTTATTTTTCTGTTTGTCTAAAAGATGAATCAAATGGATACTTTTTTTTCAATTGATAATCATTGAGTTCATCTCTCTCAAGGCAGTTTCTTTCTGACTACATATATTCCTTGACTTGTGATGGGGTTCGTTCCCAACAAACCCATTTTTGATTGAAGATATTAAAAGTAAAAAATACATTTAATACACAAAACCTACCCAACATCATAACTTAGCCTAGCCTTCTTTTTCTTTTTTATGTTATGTTATGTTAGTCACCATACAGTACATCATTATTTTTTGATGTAGTGTTCTGTGATTCATTGTTTGTGTATAACGCAGTGCTCCATGCAATACATGCCCTCCTTAATACCCATCACCAGGCTAACCCATCCCCCCAACCACCCTCCCCTCTGAAACCCTCAGTTTGTTTCCTGGAGTCTGTAGACTCTCATGGTTCATCTCCCCCTCTGATTTCCCCCACTTCATTTTTCCCTTCCTTCTCCTAATGTCCTCCACACTATTCCTTATGTTCCATATATAAGGAAAACTATATGATAATTGTCTTTCTCTGCTTGACTTATTTCACTTAGCGTAATCCCCTCCAGTTCCAGCCATGTTGATGCAAATGATGGGTATTCACCCTTTCTGATGGCCGAGTAATTTTACATTGTATATATGAGCCACATCTTCTTTATCCATTCATCTGTTGAAGGGCATCTCAGCTCCTTATAGTTTGGCTATTGTGAACATTGTTGCTATGAACACTGGGGTGCATGTACCCCTTCTTTTCACTACATCAGTATCTTTGGGGTAAATACCCAGTAGTACAATTGCTGGGTCATAGGGTAGCTCTATTTTTAATAGAGGAACCTCCATACTGTTTTCCAATGTGGCTGTACCAACTTACATTCTGACCAACAGTGTTAGAGGGTTCCCCTTTCTCTGCATCCTCTCCAACATTTGTTGTTTCCTGCCTTGTCAATTTTTGCCATTCTAACTGGTGTAAGGAGGTATCTCAATGTGGTTTTAATTTGAATTTCCCTGATGGCTAATGATATTGAACTTGTTTTCATGTGTCTATTAGCCATTCGTATGTCTTCTTTGGAGAAGCATCTGTTCATGTCTTCTGCCCATTTTTTGACTTATTTGGTTTTTTGGTTGTTGAGTTTGAGAAGTTCTTCATAGATCTTGGATACCAGTCCTTTATCTGTAATGTCATTTACAAATATCTTCTGAAGTCAAACTCTCTCTCTTCATAGATGGCATGATACTTTATGTAGAAAACCCAAAAGTCTCTACCCCCAAATTACTAGAATTCATACAGAAATTCAGTAATGTGGCAGGATACAAAATCAATGTACAGAAATCAGTTGCTTTCTTCTACACTAACAATGAAAATATAGAAAGGGAAATTAGAGAATCGATTCCATTTACTATGGCACCAACAACCATATGATACCTGGAAATAAACCTAACCAAAGAGGTAAAGGATCTATACCCAAGGAACTACAGAACACTCATGAAAGAAATTGAAGAAGACACAAAAAGATGGAAAAACATTCCATGCTCATGGATTGGAAGAATAAACATTGTTAAAATATCTATGCTGCCCAGAGCAATCTATACCTTCAACGCCATCCCGATCAAAATACCAAAGGTATTTTTCAAAGTACCGGGACAAACAATCCTAAAATTTGTATGGAACCAGAGAAGATCTTGAATCACCAAGGAAATGTTGAAAAAGAAAAACGATGCTAGGGGCATCACATAGCCTGATTTCAAGCTTTATTTCAAAGCTGTGATCACCAACACAGCATAGGACTGGCACAAAAACAGACACATAGACCAATGAAACAGAGTAGAGAGCCCAGATATGGGCCCTCAACTCTATGGTCAACTAATCTTCAACAAAGCAGGAAAAAATATCCAGTGGAAAAAAATACAGTCTCTTCAATAAATGGTGCTGGGAAAATTGGACAGCTATGTACAGAAGAATGAAACTCAACCATTGTCTTACACCATACAGAAAGATAAACTCTAAATGGATGAAAGACTTCAACACGAGGCAGGAATCCATCAAAATCCTAGAGAAGAACACAGGCAGTAACCTCTTCGATATCAGCCATAGCAACTTCTTTCAAGACACGTCTCCAAAGTCAAGGGAAACAAAAGCAAAAATGAACTTTTGGGACTTCATCAAGATAAAAGTCTCCTGCACAGCAAAGGAAACAGTCAACAAAACAAAGCAGCCTAGTCTACCTTAATTGTGCTCAAAAACACATTATCCTACAGTTGGACAAAATCATCTGGTAGGAAGTCTATTTTGTAGTAAAGTGTTGAATGTTTCATGTAATATACTGAATACTGCACTGAGTAGAAAAAACAAACATGGCTGTACAGATACACAATTGTTGTCAGGGTATCAACTGTACACGCTCACGATCACATAGCTGCTGGGAACTGCAGCTGATGAAAATAATTGCACAGAAGATCGCTAGCCTGGGAAAAGATCAAAATTCAAACTTCAAAGTGTGAGGTCTACTGAATGCTTATCACTTTCACACTGTTGTAAAGTTGAGCATTTTTTATTTTTACTTTTTATTTAAATTCAAGTTAGTTAACATATAGTGTAGTATTGGTTTAAGGAGTAGAATTCAGTGATTCATCACTTCTATTTAACAGCCAGTGCTTATCCCAACAAATGTCTTCTTTAATGCCCATCACACATTTAACCCATCCCCTACTCCACATCCCCTCCAGCAACCCTGAGTTTCTTGTAACTACAGAGTCTCTCATAATTTACCTGCCCGTTTTTTTTTAAGATTTTATTTATTTATTTGACAGAGCGAGATCACAAGTAGGCAGAGAGGCAGGCAGAGAGAGAGAGGAGGAAGCAGGCTCCCTGCCAAGCAGAGAGACTGATGCGGTACTCGATCCCAGGACCCTGAGATCATGACCTGAGCCGAAGGCCGAGGCTTAACCCACTGAGCCACCCAGGCGCCCCCGTTTTTTTAATCTTATTTTTCCTCCCCTTCTTCTATGTTCATGTTTTGTTTATTAAATTCCACACAAAATTGAAATCATATATTTGTCTTTCTCTGACATTTCATTTAGCATAATACACTCTAGTTCCATCCACGTTGTTGCCAATGGCAAGATTTCATCATTTTTGATGGCTGAGTAATATTCCATTATATATCTATATCTCACACTTCTTTATCCACTCATCAGTCGATGGGCAACAGCCAAATCATGGAAAGAGCCCCAAAGCCAAAACTTTTTGATTGGAGTCTGTCTGTAATTCAAGATCTGGTCCTTCTGAAATCTTGGAAACTAAGCTAAGTCCAAGAGATCTATTCAAACCAAAATTTGTCTCCTTTTGTGGTGCTTGAGAAAAAGACTTCATGATTTTTGAGAAAATATTTTTTGACTTGGAAATTATTCAAACAGGAGCTTACTATTTTGTAGAATGAATACTTATTAAGCTGACATGTGACCGTCTCAGAAGCACTAGGCAGGTTCACTGCACTGCTTGTTTTTCAGAATATTTGTGAATATTACACATTTTTTTCTGAAATATTCTAGAGTATGCAATGGCCAATAGAATTAAATATACCATTGTACTGGAAGAATTAATGTATATCTTTAGTGATATACTTGAACTAAATGACTAAAGGTTTAGGGGTGCGTAGAAACCACAATAATTTGTGTAACATTTTGAAGTGCATTAAATATTTTTTAACATGATTCTTTAACAGCCAGTATTCTGTTTTTGTTATCAACACAAGGCATAATGACTACCCCAAATGCATGATTTTTAATTCACATCTTTAAAAGTCATGTGACTTGTACAACTTCCCTGACAAAATTACTGGCTCCCAAATTTATACCTGTTTCTTCAGCTGTATCTTTTGATTTTTTTAAATTTTCTGTAAAGTAGATGTTATAAAATGTAACACCTTTGCTGTCTTCATGAAGTGGTGTATAATTGTATGATCCCTGTATGTAAACAGAATGCTTGTTTGTAAACAGGGCTTTTTTTTAAAATAATAAAGAGTTTATTTACTGATTTGAGAGAGACAGAGAGAGAGAGAGAGCATGCAAGCATGAGCAGGGGTATGGCCAAAGGGAGAAGGAGACTCCCTACTGAACAGGGAGCACAACACAGGGCTTGATCCCAGGACTCCAAGATCTTGACCTGAG
This sequence comes from Enhydra lutris kenyoni, assembly GCF_002288905.1. NCBI lineage: Eukaryota > Metazoa > Chordata > Mammalia > Carnivora > Mustelidae > Enhydra > Enhydra lutris. Next base: position 21,543 of record NW_019154431.1, on the reverse strand, counting down.
CTGATAGCAGCTGCTTAACCAACTGAGCCATCCAGGTGCCCCTAAATACTTGGGCTTTTAATATAGAATTTTAGATAGCAGTAAATACTAGAGTTATAACAAGTAATATGTAAATGTTATAAGAACTGTACAACAATATTGAAGGAATCTCAGATTTTGGGCATTAAAATGTCAGTCAAAAAAAGATGTATTATATGAATCCAGTTATGTGAAATTCAAGAAAAAGTAAAACTAATTTTTACTTTTTACTAATTTTCATTTTTAATTTTACTAATAATTACCTCCAGTGTGTTGGGATATTGACTAAGAAAGAGCAAGAAATGTTCTATATATTGATAGGGGTGTTCATTAAATGCATATATAACCTATATGTAATTTCATCTAGAGCCACTTAAGATTAGTGCAATTTATAGTATTTGTTATGCCCCAACAAAAGTATAATTATATATGCATGTTTATGTGTAGACTTATACATAATTATATCATGTATACATGATATAATTTTGTTGACCTTGGCCACATCAATGTCCTAGAGCTTCTTCTCAGCCTGTTTGATCTCGTGCTTGTTGGCTTTGACTCCACAATGAACACAAGTGTGTTATTGTTTTCTATTTTCTTCATGGCTGACTCCATAGTCAGGGGAAATTGATGATGGCATAGTGGTCAAGCTTGTTTCTCCTGGGGGGTGTTCTTTTGAGGATATTTGGGCTGCCTTCAGAGATACAACGTCTTGGGCCCATCAGAATGTAGGTGATCTGCAGATCTTTTTTTGATGACCGTGGATGACTTTCAGCCCACTTTCTTGATCTTCTAAGCCTTTGACTTGGCTTTGGGTTTGAGAGGGACAGGGGCTTCCTTGTCTTTGTTGCCATCTTCATGGAAGGGTGAAATAATTTAATCCACAGAATCTAAGGCAGTATGCTTCCACTATAACTTAGGACCTAAGAACATATGTTTTATTTAAAGAATTCTCATCCTTTTCTCTTATGATAAGACTTTAAAAATGACCATAATTTATTGCAATTCCTGCCATCAAGAGATGCAGTCTGTTCTACTCCTTGAATCTGGGCTGAATTGTAAATTTTCTTTGTACCACAGAATGATGTAGAAGCCACATTATACTAGTTTGGACCTGGGCTGTTAAGGCTCTGTTAAGGGCTTTTGCTTGCTGTTTGTGGGACCCTTGCCACTGCTACCATGTGAACAAGCCTGAACTAGTCTTTTGGAGCATGAGACATCACATGGAGACATCAAACCATCCCATTTATTTATTTTTTATTTTTTTTAAGATTTTACTTATTTATTTAAAGCACATGAGTGTGAGTGAGCAGGGAGAGGGGCAAAGGAAGAGGGAGAAAAACCTCAAGCAGAATTTGTGCTGAGTGTGTGGAGCCCAACAACAGGCTCAATCTTATGACCCTAAGATCATGATCTGAACCAAAATCAGGAGTTGGATCCATAACTAACTGAGCCACCCACGTACCTCTCCAACCACACTGTTTTAGGATAGCCATCCTCAGGTGCCAAGTAGCTACCCGCAGATGTATGCATCAGCCCGGCTGTGATTAGTCAAATCTGTCCCTGATCAGCAGAACCACCCACTCAAGCCCAACCTAAATTCAAAAGCCACATTATCATGAATGAAGTAAATGGTTGGTGCTATAAGGCCCTAATTTTTTGGGTGGTCAGTTACACAGCAAAAACTAATTACTCTCAGTCCATTATAATTCTTTACCGGAGAGAGTAAATTTTTGGAACACTGCCATCTCTGGGCCAATATTAAACTTATGATTCCACAGTCTATGTTTACTGAGAATCATGAGCACTTGTTAAATACACTTACCTTAATGGGATTCCTATAGAAAGACTCCTTTCCTGAAGATGGGAATGACATGGCAATGATACGCTCTGTAAGCCAAAATAGTCACTACTATGAACGTCATTATAAATGTGAAACAATATATGAGAACTGAACTATATACAATTGGACTCCTTTTTCATAGAAAAGAACTTTCTGGATTAAGAATGACGGGGAAAAAAGCTACTTCTCAGTATAATCAAGAAAACATATTAAATTATCTGCTATAATGACCGTTAAACACACACAGTGTTTTTAGACTCAACTGGTTCCCGCCATATGGGACAAATTTGTGTTGACCAGTGGTGAGAATTTATTTCCTATGTAGACACCAAAGAAAAATGAGAAATCTGGGTTCCAGCAATGGTGGGAACGCTCAGGGTGCCTTCCAGAGTTCCTGACTCAGAAAACTGAGATCTCTTATTCTCCAGAGTTTCTGGAAGAGAACAGGTCTTTCTGAAATCCTTGTACCCCAGAAAAACACTGGAACTCAAATTCCAAACCAAACAATGGGAGCCAACTGGAAATCCATTCAATTTCCTGGAAGGTAACCAAGCAGCCCTGATTTGAGGGGACAATGCAGATTTTCCATTTTCAGGGATAAACTACAAATATGTTGTGCCACCATAGTGGTTCATGCCTTCATGGATAAAGAATGCTTTGAAAGAACATGGCTCAGACAAAGCAAGAACAAGATGAACATAATTACTCACACACCAGAAAGATTTGATGTTAATACAAGTAAATCAACAGTTAAACTTTACAAACCGGTAATATAAGTGAGGTCTAAGTCAAATCCATCCTTCTTGTAGCGCCATTTGTTTCCTGAAACCTAAGAGTTGAAAACAATCATTAACTTATGAGATGAAAAATCATCATAAAAATAAAGAATACTATATAGATATCTAAAACCCTTGTCAGTATTTCCTAAAGCAAACATATTCTGAATCATAAACATATTTTGCCTGCTTACCATCCTTCTGGCCAGCTGTTCAAGATGTCTCTTTTGATGAGCCAGATGAAAAACTCTTACAAGAATGACAAGTCGTAGAGGTCAAAAGAAAATTTTCAATCTAACAGTAAAGAGATTCATTTTTGCTTTAGAAATAGGATTTTGTTAATATGGATCAAGCCTAGAACTGTAGTTCTTAACCAGGGGTGATTTTGCACACACAAAATTTTGCACACAGCTCCCCCCCAAACCAAGCCTCCTAACCACCCACCTATAGGATACTTGGCAATGTCTGGGGATATTTTTGGTTGTCACACTGTATGCGAGTGTGCTACTTGTACCTAGTGGGTAGAAGCCAGGAATGCTACTAAACACCAGTGCAGAGGACAGCCCTTATAACAAAAGAACTCTCTGGTCCAAAGTACCCGTAGTGCAGAGGTTGAGAAACTCTGGGAGAGAGAAATAGTTATATGATAGACTTAGAATTTGTGGATTGAACTTTTGTGATTTAAGATGAGCACTTTCCCATCATTTTCACATCAAAACTTTCTTCTGTCAAAATGGTTCTTATTCACCTATGTCTTTCCCATCAGTAACGAGGCTCAGTACAGCTGCTAACACATTATCAGGCAGGCAGCAGATTAAGATATTTCCTGAGTGTGCTAGCTAGTGGCTCTCCTACCATCAGAAAAAAACATGATGGCAGAGAACTGGATGGTTTGAATATGTGCTTCTCTAACTTGAGTGTGCATATGATTCAGTAGGTCTGGAGTAGGACCTTAGGTGTTTTTCCTCTTGCATTTCTAGCAAGTTCTTTGGTGATACTGAGGTTGCCAGTCAGAGGACCATAATGGATCTAGTTATTTTAAAACAACTCCAAAAGCCTATCATAGGACATCACATTTTACTGGGACCTGAATTGAATCCTAAGCTGTTGGAGTACAGAAAGGATCAAGAGGTTGGGACTAATGAGTGAGCCACCCAACATCTATATCTCAATATACATCTGTTCCTTTTCTTCATTGCTCCTGTAGCAAGATGAAAAGCAGGGGAGAGAGGGACATTTTCAGTATCTCATGCACATTTTAGTTTCCTGATACCTAAACAGTTCTAATGTTGCCTCAGCTTTCTTCATTTCAGCTATACTGCAAAATTCCACTACCATGGTTTTACCTATGTCACCTTGTTTTCTGTTCCATTTGTTCTTTCTGAGAGAAATCATCTTGGGAGTCACCCAAATTTTGGATATGTTCTAACTAGTACTCTCTTGGTTACAGGAAAAACCCAGGAATTTCATGTGTAAGGAACTTCTAATTGAAGCTCAATGGGAATTCAGTGGGAATTTCTTTTTTTAATTTAAATTCAATTAGCCAACATATAATACATCATTAGTTTTTGATGCAATGTTCAATGATTCATTAGTTGCCTAGAATACCCAGTGCTCATCACATCACATGCCCTCCTTAATGCCCATTGGGAGTATCACTATGCCTGGCTTCAAGCTATATTACAAAGTTGTGATCATCAAGACAGCATAGTACTGGCACAAAAATAGACACATAGATCAATGGAATGGAATAGAGAGCCCAAAAATGAACCATTAACTCTAGGGTCAACCAATTTTTGAAAAAGCAGGAAAGAATATCCAATGGGAAAAAACCGTCTTTTCAATAAATGGTACTGGGAAAGTTGGACAGCCACATGCAGAATGAAACTGGATCATTTCCTTACACCATACACAAAGATAAACTCAAAATGGATGAAAGACCTAAATGTGAGATAGGAATCCATCAAAATCCTAGAGGAGAACAAAGGCAATAACCTCTTTAACCTCAGTGCTAATTTCAAAATGTAGAGAAGCTAAAGTGAGTACAAGAGGCAAAGTCCCAACTTTCTTCTTTGAGGGCTCCATGTTCTTTATTCAGCTAAAGGTACTTAATCTGTATACCCTTCACTCTTTCCTAAATACAACCATCCTTTAGTTTCTAAGTATGTGGAAATTTGTTTAAATATTTCATTTTTGGTAGCTTATTTGGCTCAGGATCAGCACATTCAGATTTTGAAAAATTATACAAAAGGAAAAATACAGAAAAAGACCCCCGCCCCCCAAAAAAGAAAAAAAATTAAACTTTAAGAGAAATAAACATATGTATCTTACCTGGGGATAGTTTGAAGAGACTTAAAGTCACAAAACATATAAATAATATCTATCAGTAGAGTCATTACAATAATGACAGCATCCAAGAAGTTAAGTGCATCAGAAAAATAGTATTTTATCCTGTAGTATAAAACAAAAAATATAGTGTATGCTGTCCCAAAGAAATAAATTAGTGTATGCTGTCCCAAAGAAATGCATACTAGACTAGACTAAGGAGGAAAACATCCAAATTGTATCTTATTTTATACACACAAGTGACAAAAGCATCAATATGGCAACTTAAGTATGGTAAGAGATAGAACAAAACCATTGAATAAGAGGCAAGCAATGCCTTCACGTATTGGGTGAGAAAGGTGGGCTGTTTGGCAATACTACTGAGCAACAGAAGTTAAATGTGTCACAGCCTTAGAGCAAGTGGGCTATGAGGATTGTGCAAGAGAAACACACAGTCCAGTAAGTTGGTTTGCAAACTCTGGCTTTGTGCCTACAGTAGAATACCTGTAGGCTGGGATTTCCCCTGTAAAAGTTGAACTTCTATACACTTTGCCTTTCTCCCCAACACTGGCTCCTTTAGCCAGGAGCACTGGTGCTCCAAGGAACTCTTCTTCGAATTCTGGGGTAGCTCCTCTAAGGCTCTGAGTAACCTGGGGGTAAAAACTATCCTTGGTTCTGAAGTAGAAGGATAGAAGTTCAGCAGAAGAGGAGACAAGTAGCCTTCTGAAATGCTCTACATGAAATGAGACTGGGGAATTAGTCCCTGACTCTCACTGCTGACATCTTCCAGGGCTTGGCCCACTTCGTTCACCTTTTCATAAATCCAGCAAGTAAAGAAAATCAGCTGCTGCCTCACCACCAAGCTTCACTGATGGGATGAGCATGCCACAGATCTCTTAATGCACTTCACCATAAATATTTTTTCAACCAAGGTAGGGGATTGTTCATGACCTATTATCTAGTATTGATACACTGTCAGATTTTATTTAGATTCAACTCTTGTTGAGATTTATATTCATAGCTCACACACATTTTCCTCTTAATAATGTACACACAGACACACAGCCCCACTTTGCAAACTCTTTAATCTTTACCTGTTGAAGGATCTGCAACATATTGCTGGAAACTAGAGTGCCAGCTNCCTGTTGAAGGATCTGCAACATATTGCTGGAAACTAGAGTGCCAGCTGCAACAATAATATTAAAGCCCAATCCAGGACAAATTAGAATTTGGATTTTTTTCTTGTTGACCATTCCTCCATGGGGAATAGTTTTTCTTTTCTTTTTACTTTTTTTTTTTTTTTTTTAGTTATTGATCTAGTCTTCCATGATTCATTATTTGCATATAACACCCAGTGTTCATTGCAATACCTGCCCTCCTTAATACCCATCATCAGACTAACCCAACCCTAACCTCCTCCCTCTGAAACCCTCAGTTTGTTTCTCAGAGTCCATTGTCTCTCATTGTTCGTCTCCTGCTCTGATTCCACCCCCTTCATTTTCCCCTTCCTTCTCCTAATGTCCTCCATGCTATTCCTTATGTTCCACATATAAGTAAAACTATATCATAATTGTCTTTCTCTGCTCAACTTATTTCACTTAGCATAATCCCTTCTAGTTCCATCCATGTCAATCCATATATACAATGGAATATTACTCAGCCATGAGAAAGGACGAATACCCATCATTTGCATTGAGGAGAATTATTTTGATAAAGAGGGACACATTTGTTAGGTTGCCTTGGTAATTATTTTGGGATGTTGCTCATAGCAGTACAAAATAGCTTCACATGCTTTTAAACAATTAATCAAACTTACCCTTCTACATATGCTTGAAGAAGAACATCCATCAAAAAAAATAAAGCAATAGCTAAAGAAATTGAACGATATTCCAAAGGAATATACGTTGTGCTATTAGTGACAATCAGGTCTGTAATGATGAGAGACAGATCCACAAAGACCAGCAAAATTCCAAATATTCTACAACAGAGAAATAGAATAAAGATAAAGTGTTTTTTACTCTTAAAGTTAGACTACATTTAGGCCAATGATATATCAAAATGTCACATAGGATTAAATTGTCCACTGGTACAGAATACTGTGTTGCCTTAGAATCTCAAAACAATTACTAAGTTTTCACCCAATGGAAGCAACTGTTAGAGAACTAAAATTCCCATACCAACATTTCATGTTATCATGCCCTTTTACAAAGGACACATCAGATTAATGCTTCAAGATAGCACAGGCAACCTGAATTAAAATTACATGTCTTGGGCGCCTGGGTGGCTCAGTTGGTTAAGCGACTGCCTTCGGCTCAGGTCATGATCCTGGAGTCCCAGGATCGAGTCCCGCATTGGACTCCTAGCTCCACGGGGAGTCTGCTTCGCCCTCTGACCTTCTCCTCGCTCATGCTCTCTCTCACTGTCTCTCTCTCTCTCTCTCAAATAAATAAATAAAATATTTTAAAAAATTACTTGTCTCAACTTGTAAACTTACCTTACCTTAAATGCAAAATTTTTTTAAGGGGCTTCTACCAATATCTCATAATAAATAGAATCTCATTCTTATTGATAACTTTCACAAATTTAGCAATAAAAACCAAGTGAGAGCATGACTAACATGCCCTTAAAAGTCCACTTTGACTAGTAAGATGTTTTATCAGTGAGATTATATATTAATAGATGCTTCTAGCACAGTGCTGGGCACATGGGAAGGAATTCAGTTCCATAAATACATACATGATTGAACTCTAAAGTACTTCCAAAATGTTGCTTTCATATATTCTAAACACATTCTTCATAAACTGATTACACTACTTGTATAATCTACGAAGATAAATTTATTAGTCCTCAAAATACTTTCTTATAATTCCAATGCAAATTAAAATATAAATTTGTCATAAATTTTTAATAACTTTTGTACTATATGGTGGCTAACTGAACATAATAAAAATTAAAAATTAATTTTAATTTTAATTTTAAATACATTTAAAAGAAAGCAAGTATTTTGTGTGACTCTATATCATGGCAGGAAATCTCACAGTCACGTAGAGAAGTCCAAGTAGAATGCTACCAGAATTAAGGAGTACTTCTAGACAAATAAAGTGTTTAATACAAACACTTGGATTTTAAAAAGCATTCTTCATTAATTTACTTTTACAGGTAGAAAAAATGTACTAATATATTATTATTAGGCTTAGAAACCATTTCTTTGCAATTCTTAATGTTCAGCTTAAACTAAAATTTCAAGACAAATTACATTAAATGGGGCACAAGGGCTTTTTAGCAACATATTGACAGTGAAAATGTGCCCCCCCTGAGGTCCTTTATTATTAAAAAATATTTAACGCTAAGTCAAGCAGAGAGAGAGTCAATTATCATATGGTTTCACTTATTTGTGGAGCATAACAAATAACATGGACGTGGAGAGATGGAGAGGAGAAGGGAGTTGAGGGAAATTGGAAGGGGAGGTGAACCATGAAAGATTATGGACTCTGAAAACCTGAGGGTTTTGAAGGGACAGGGGGTGGGAGGTTGGGGGAGCCAGGTGGTGGGTATTAAGGAGGGCACGTATTGCATGGAGCATTGGGTGTGGTGCAAAAACAATGAATACTGTTACGCTGAAAAGAAATTTAAAAAAAAATTTAATGATATGTGTAATTATCTCCTTTTCTAGGGTTTCACATACCTGAAAGTTAGTGATGATGCAAGTGAGTACAAAATTCTACTAATCGTGCTGCTGCAAAAAGAAGTAGAAATTAAATTCCAGAGTTTCAAGTTTATCACAGATTTCTTCTAATATAGAATATAAATTCAGCCAATAACAAAGGACAATATAGTTTGAAAGTTCTTCCGAAGTTTCACAGTAAAATATTCTTTACCAAGATTTTCAATGTTCTGCTTCATGATTTTTTAACTTTCATATGTAGAATAAATGCAAATAAAACACTCAACTATGTTTAGTAATATTTCCATTGCCTGTAAAGCCCCAGTCCCAAGTTTATGGTATTATTAAATTTGGGTTCATTAACTAAAGCAAAATAACATGGAGACAGAAAGTCAGGGTAGAAGAGATCAATGTCCCATCTCTCCCATTAATGAACTGTGAGATCCTGTGCAAGTCGTCAAACCTTGGCCAGACCTGTTTCCATAGCAGTAAAACAAAGCCCTTCAATAAATGATACTCTTGTCTTACAATATTCATCTCTTGAAAAAAAAAGACATACAGGAACACAACACTTAATCATTAATGAGAATCACATTGGAGTGGCAAGTGCACTTTGGAGATACAGAATTTTAGTAAGATACATTACTTTTTTCTTTTTTTTAAAGATTTTATTTTTTTATTTATTTGACAGAGAGAGGGAGATCACAAGTAGGCAGAGAGGCAGGGAGAGAGAAGGAGAAGCAGGCCTCCTGCTGAGCAGAGAGCCCGATGTGGGACTCAATCCCAGGACCCTGAGATCATGACCTGAGCCGAAGGCAGAGGCTTAACCCACTGAGCCTCTCAGGTGCCCCAGTAAGATATATTTCAAAGGAGAAACACCCTAGAGACTGGCCTCCTTCCATTAACAGGAGGAGGAGGAGCCCGTTTGATGGAGCCTCCAGCTATGCCTGGAGACAAGGTGAGCAAATTATTGCCCTGCTGAAATCTACAACATAAGACCCAAATTTCACCCCAAGTGGTATTTATGTAAAAGCAGTGCTTATAGCCTGCACCCAAGACTAGACTGGCCAATGGAGTGAACAGATGAGTATAACTGGGCCCTGCCAAAATTTGGTACTTATGAATGCTATTAGGCTAACCTGAGATATAAGAGCTCCCCACTGCCTGCAAATTCTCCCTCCCCCAACTGCGCTCACTACCTCTGCCTAGGCTTAGGAAGCTGAGGCTAATGTGGACACATGACTGATTGGCCAAAAGAGGGGAATTGCCCTGAGGCTGCCATTTTCTTAAAACACACCCTTCTGATCACACACAGACTGGATCTCTGGATAGTGAGGAAATGTTACAATAATTCTGAATTTACTTCACAAAGTGACAATACAGAACCCATGCCTGACAGAATCACAAGGCATGAAGGGGAGGCTTTAACTCCCCTATTTTTTTTTCAGTGCCTCCCAAAACTACTCCAAGTAAATACACAGTTGAGATTTTTTTTAAAGACAGTGTGATAAGAGTGTAGCTTCAAACAACGTGTGTGGAGTTTGCAGAGAAAGAACTGTGACTCAGTAATTTTATATTCAGGAGAAGCATTATTTGTATTTAAAAGGAACAGACAAACACCCTCCAACGTGCCGTGACTCAAAGCAGAGAGGCACATGGCCTCTCTG
>NW_019154431.1:9233-11200 GCF_002288905.1 Enhydra lutris kenyoni | reverse complement strand
GTTAGTGATGATGCAAGTGAGTACAAAATTCTACTAATCGTGCTGCTGCAAAAAGAAGTAGAAATTAAATTCCAGAGTTTCAAGTTTATCACAGATTTCTTCTAATATAGAATATAAATTCAGCCAATAACAAAGGACAATATAGTTTGAAAGTTCTTCCGAAGTTTCACAGTAAAATATTCTTTACCAAGATTTTCAATGTTCTGCTTCATGATTTTTTAACTTTCATATGTAGAATAAATGCAAATAAAACACTCAACTATGTTTAGTAATATTTCCATTGCCTGTAAAGCCCCAGTCCCAAGTTTATGGTATTATTAAATTTGGGTTCATTAACTAAAGCAAAATAACATGGAGACAGAAAGTCAGGGTAGAAGAGATCAATGTCCCATCTCTCCCATTAATGAACTGTGAGATCCTGTGCAAGTCGTCAAACCTTGGCCAGACCTGTTTCCATAGCAGTAAAACAAAGCCCTTCAATAAATGATACTCTTGTCTTACAATATTCATCTCTTGAAAAAAAAAGACATACAGGAACACAACACTTAATCATTAATGAGAATCACATTGGAGTGGCAAGTGCACTTTGGAGATACAGAATTTTAGTAAGATACATTACTTTTTTCTTTTTTTAAAAGATTTTATTTTTTTATTTATTTGACAGAGAGAGGGAGATCACAAGTAGGCAGAGAGGCAGGGAGAGAGAAGGAGAAGCAGGCCTCCTGCTGAGCAGAGAGCCCGATGTGGGACTCAATCCCAGGACCCTGAGATCATGACCTGAGCCAAAGGCAGAGGCTTAACCCACTGAGCCTCTCAGGTGCCCCAGTAAGATATATTTCAAAGGAGAAACACCCTAGAGACTGGCCTCCTTCCATTAACAGGAGGAGGAGGAGCCCGTTTGATGGAGCCTCCAGCTATGCCTGGAGACAAGGTGAGCAAATTATTGCCCTGCTGAAATCTACAACATAAGACCCAAATTTCACCCCAAGTGGTATTTATGTAAAAGCAGTGCTTATAGCCTGCACCCAAGACTAGACTGGCCAATGGAGTGAACAGATGAGTATAACTGGGCCCTGCCAAAATTTGGTACTTATGAATGCTATTAGGCTAACCTGAGATATAAGAGCTCCCCACTGCCTGCAAATTCTCCCTCCCCCAACTGCGCTCACTACCTCTGCCTAGGCTTAGGAAGCTGAGGCTAATGTGGACACATGACTGATTGGCCAAAAGAGGGGAATTGCCCTGAGGCTGCCATTTTCTTAAAACACACCCTTCTGATCACACACAGACTGGATCTCTGGATAGTGAGGAAATGTTACAATAATTCTGAATTTACTTCACAAAGTGACAATACAGAACCCATGCCTGACAGAATCACAAGGCATGAAGGGGAGGCTTTAACTCCCCTATTTTTTTTTCAGTGCCTCCCAAAACTACTCCAAGTAAATACACAGTTGAGATTTTTTTTAAAGACAGTGTGATAAGAGTTTAGCTTCAAACAACGTGTGTGGAGTTTGCAGAGAAAGAACTGTGACTCAGTAATTTTATATTCAGGAGAAGCATTATTTGTATTTAAAAGGAACAGACAAACACCCTCCAACGTGCCGTGACTCAAAGCAGAGAGGCCATGTGCCTCTCCTAAAAACAATTACTCAAAGAAGTGCCAACATCTTTGAAAGTTGAGTCAAATGAGTCAATGAGTCAAAATGAAGAACTCAGGAATAAGGAAGATATCTTATAAAGACAAAGTGTTAAGAAATCACACAGACTCAGAACTGAGCCTAAATAATCACTGTTAACATAGCATGTGGCAATGTAAACAATTGATTCTAAAACCAAGGTGAATAATATGAAATTCTCCATAATAGTATGGCTTTAATATTGTAGGTTTTCAAGGGACTTCTGGGAAGGTGATGGAGTAAGAGGATCCTAAGTTTCCCTTGGGCACTCCAAGATAATAGCCGTGT
>NW_019154431.1:0-9183 GCF_002288905.1 Enhydra lutris kenyoni | reverse complement strand
TAGTGTTAAGAAATCACAAAGACTCAGAACTGAGCCTAAATAATCATTGTTAACATAGCATGTGGCAATGTAAACAATTGATTCTAAAACCAAGGTGAATAATACAAAATTCTACATTATAGTATGACTTTAATATTGTAGGTTTTCAAGGGACTTCTGGGAAGGTGATGGAGTAAGAGGATCCTAAGTTTCCCTTGGGCACTCCAAGATAATAGCTGTGTCAGTGTAACTAACCCAGAAAATGACCTAAAGACTGACAGAAGAGACCTTCCACAGGTCATCATAGAGAGGAGGCCACACTGAAAAGTGGAGGTGGGGTGGAGATGCAGTGGGAAACAAAACTCCTGCTAAGACTAACTGCAAATAAGAGGGACCCCACGAGCATGGAAAAGAGAGAGAAGCAGACTCCACAGAAGGTACCCCAGACTTGGGGGACATGCAATGGGAATACAAGCACCATAACATTTGGCTTTGAAAGCCAGTAGGGCTTAACTTTGTGAGTTTGTGCAACCAGCAGGACTTAATTCAGGGTACTTTAAAAATCAGTGGGCTTAGTTCTAAGAGAGCCAGAGGGCAATAAGAAACTGAGTCCCTGCCCTTAAGGAGCAAGGAAAACAATCAATCCCACTGAGATAAGCATAGAAGCAGCAGTTTGAAAAGTATCTGGGGTATAGTGAAGGAGATTTATTTATTAATCTCAGAGTATGTGCTGGAGAGCAGTGATCTTTAGACTTCTCCAAGAACAAAAGAGCTGGTGGGACCATTTGCCCCCTCCCTAGCCTAGATAGCCTGGCACTTATGGGAACCAGTGAGAATACTTTACAGCTACCTTGCCAACAGCATGTCCCCTGCCCTCGTATTCTCCTGTGGATCTGCCACATCCAACATGCTCAACTTAGAGGGGCTGCCTTCAAAGTGACACCTGCCCTGAGGAGGGAAGGTAAAGGGAAGATAACTACACATGCTAGTTCTACTGTAGTCCCAACAGCTGAACCTTATAATTGGCAGTGCAGGGTGCCCTGTCAATCAATGCATGTGCCACCCAAACAGATAGATGGGGGCAGGTATCTGATCAGATTGCCAGACCCATCTGTCAACAAGAACCTGCCAGGGGGCAGCACAGGGAGATAAACCAACAGTTCGGGGTCACTGTAGTTCTGGTAGATGGATTGGAGGCTGGTATCTCGTTAGTCTGCAGGTCTCACCCACCAACCAAAGCCTCTTAGCAGCACAGGGAGAGTGCCCTGAGTTCAGTGTGACTGCAGCCCCAGCAAATGAGTTAAGGGCAGGCATCTTGTCTGACTGCTGATACCACCCAACTGCAAGTCCACAGCAGTCCCAAACTGGCCCCTTGACAGCAGAGGGACCTAAGCCAACCTACAACAGGCAAATTATAGCCAACAGGCCATTGTAGCCAACTGGACTGAAGGAAAGTGAGGCTTAGCCTACAGCAGTAGAGTACATGGAATCCACATAGGAGAAACCCCTGAAGCACCTGTTTCTGGTAAACAGGCACCACAGAACCTTTTCTTCATAAGGTCCCTACTTTCAAAGTCAGGAGACATAACTGACTTTCCTAATACATAGAAACAAACACAGAAAGTTAGTTAAAGTGATGAAACAGAAAAATGTCTCTTAAATGAAAGGACAGGACAAAATGAGAGCAAAAGAGCTAAAATGAGACAGAGATAAACAATATGCTTGATTTAAAAAAAAAACTCAAATTAATGGTCATAAAGATAATTACTGGACTTAAAAAAAGAGTGGAGGACCTCAGGGAGACCTTTAAAAAAGAGCTATAAAATATAAAAAAGAACCAACCAGAGGTAAAGAACTCAATAACCAAAATTAAAAATATGCTAGAGGGAATAAATAGAGTAGAGGAGGCAGAAGAATCAATCAGCAAGATGGAACATAGAGTAACAGAAAGCAATCAAGCTGAACAACAATACAAAAGAATAAAAAATATGAATAGGTTAGGAACTCAGCAAAATCATCAAGCATAATAACATTCACATTATAGAAATCCCAAAAGGAGAAGAGAAAGAAAAGGGGGCAAAATTTGAAGAAATAGTAGATGAAAACTTCCAAAATTTGGGGATGGAAACAGACATCCAGATCCAGGAGACACAGAGAGCCCCCAATAAAGTCAATACACAGAGGTCCACACCAAGATACATAACAATTAAAAAGGTAAAAGGTAGTGGTAAAGAGACTTTATCTTAAAGCAGCAAGTGAAAAATAAAGCAGTTACAAAAAGCAGTTACATAAAAGGGAAACCCCGTAAGTCTATCAGCTGATTTTTCAGCTGAAACTCTGAGGCCAGAAGTGGCATAATATATTCAAAGTGCTGAGAAGAAAAAAAAACTTACCCTTAAGAACACTCTACTCAGCAAGGCTCTCTTTCAGGATAGAAGGAGAAATGAATAGTTCTTCAAACAAAAGTGAAAGGAGTTCATTGCTACTATACCAGTCTTACAAGAAACATTAAAGGAACTTCTTTTTGTGGAAAGAAAAGGCCATTATCAAGAGTAAGAAAATCATGAAAGGAAAACATTTCACATATAATTACAAACATAATAAGTAGTAAATTAGTTATAAAGCCAGTATGGAGATAAAGCAAAAAGCAGTAAAATCAATTTTATCTATAAAAATCAGTCAAGAGATTCATAAAATAAAAGGATATAAAGTCTGATATCACATATATAAAATGTGGTGGGAGGTGTAAAAATATAGTGCTTTTAGAAAGGGTTCAAATTTAAGCTACCATCAATTTAATATAGACTACTATATGCAAAAGATGTTAGACATGAACCTAATGATAACCACAAATCAAAAACCTATAATTATGCAAAAAAAAATAAAGAGAAAGGAATCCAAGCATATCACTAAATGAACCATTAAGCCACAAGGGAAGAGAGCAAGAGAAGAACTACAAAAATAACAAGAAAGCAAGTAACAAAGGGGCACCTGGGTGGTTCAGTCAGTTAAACATCTGCCTTCTGCTCGGGTCATGATCTCAGGGTCCTGAGATCAAGCCTCACATCTGGCTCTCTGCTCAGATGGGAGTCTGCTTCTCCCTCTCCCCTGCCACTGCTCATGTTCTCTCTCACTTCCTCTCTAATAAATAAAATCTAAAAAAAATAAAAAATAAAACAAGTAACAAAATGGCAGTAAGTACATACCTATTAATAATTACTTAGAAGGTAAATGGACTAACTGCTCTAATAAAAAGACACAGGGTGACTGAATGGATAAGAACAAGACCTACCTATAAATGGCGCCTACAGGAGACTCATTTCATTTCTAAAGACATGTAGATTGAAAGTGAGAGGATGGAAAAACATTTACTATGCAAATGGAAGCAAAAGTCTAGGATAGCAATACTTAGATCAGAAAAACAGATTTTAAACAAAGACTGTAACAAGAGACAGAGATATAAACATAAAGGGAACAAACCAACAAGAAGGCATAACTGTATGCACCCAAATATAACCAATTAGGTGCTCAACGTAGGAGCACCTAAATCCATAAAGCAACTATTAACAGACATAAAGTAAGAAATTGAGAGTAATAACATAATAGTAGGGGACTTTAACACCCCACTTACATCAATGGATAGATCATCCAGACAGAAAATTAACAAGGTAACAGTAGTTTTGAATCACACATTGGACTAGAGGGACCTAACACATATATTCAGAACATTCCATCCTAGAACAGCAGCATACATATTATTTTGGGGTACACATGGAACATTCTCCAGAATAGATCATATGTTAGGCCAGAAATCAAGTCTCAACAGATTCCAAAGGATTGAAATCATATCATGCATCTTTTCCAACCACATGGTACAAAACCAGAAATCAATCACAAGGAAAAAATTTCTTTTAATTTTTTTATTTAAAAATTTTAATCAAATTTTTAAATTTAAAACTAAATAACCTGCTACTAAACAATGAATGAGTCAACCAAGAAATCAAAGAGGAATTAAAAAATACATGAAGACAAATGAAAATGAAACACAATGGTCCAAAATCTTTGGGATGCAACAAAAGCTGTTCTACGAGGAAAGATTATATCAATACAGGCCTACCTCAATTAGCAAGAAATACCTCAGATAAACAACCTAACCTTACACCTAAAGGAACTGGAAAAAGGACAAAACCAAAGCCAGTAGAAGGAAGGAAATAATAAAAGTTAGAGTAGAAATAAGTGAAATGGAGACTTAAAAACAATAGAGCAGATTAATGAAACCAGGAGCCTGTTCTTTGAAAAGATCAAGAAGATTGATGAGCCTTTAGCCAAACTCAAAAAGAAAGAGCAAGAGTGAGAGTGAAAGAGAACGTGGTGGTGAGTGCGCACAAATAAATACATTCAGAAATGAAGGAGGGGAGATAATAACCAAACCACAAAATTACAAATGATTATAACAAAATCTCATGAAAAATTATATGTGAACAAATTGGACAATGTAGAAGAAATGGATAAATCCTAGAAATAGAACCTCCCAAAACTGAATCAGGAAGACACAGAAAATTTGAACAGGCCAATTAGTAGCATGAAATTGACTAAGTCATTGAAATACTCCTGATAAAAGTCCAGGACCAGGTGGACTCACAGATGAATTCTATTAAACATTTAAAGAAGAGTTAATAACCTATTCTTCTCAAATTATTCCAAAAATAGAAGAGGAAGAAAAGCTTCCAAATTCCTTCTATGAGGCCACCATTACCCTAATACCAAAACCATACAGACACTACAAAAAAAGAATTACAGGCCAATGTCACTGATGAACATAGACCCAAAAATCCTCAATATGCTAACAAACCAAATCCAATAATACATTAAAAGAAAACTTGCCATCAAAACCAAGCACGCTTTATTTCAGGGATGCAAGAGTGATTCAATATTTCATGTCAATCAATGTGATACAACACGTCAACCAGATAAATGATGAAACATATATGATCATTTCAATCGATGCAGAAAAGATACTCGACAAATACAGCATCCATTCATGATAAAAACTCAACAAAACAGGTTTAGAGGGAATATACCTCCATATAATAAAGGCCATATATGCAAACCCACAACTAACAGCATATTCAATGGTGAAAGACTGGGAGAATTTCCCCTGTCAGGAACAAAACAAGGATGTCTATTCTCACCACTTTTATTCACCAGAGTGCTGAAAGTCCTAGCCATGGCAATCAGACAAGAAAAAGAAATAAAAGCCATCTAAATTGGTAAGGAGAAAGTTAGTCTCTATTTGCAGATAATCCAATACTATACATAGAATACCCTAAAGACTACACCAAAAACTCCTAGCACTGATAAATGAAGTCAGTAAAGTCCCAGAATACCAAATTAACATATAGAAATCTGTTGCACGTCTAAGCACTAATTAAGTAGCAGTAAAGTTAAGAAAACAATCCCATTTTCAACTGCACCAAAAGGAGTAAAATACCTAGGAATAAGCTTAACCAAGGAGATGGAAGAATATACTCTGAAAACTATAAAACATTGATTAAAGAAGTTGAAGATGACACAAACAAAGGGAAAGATATTCCATGCTTGTGGTTTGGGAAGACAAATATTGTTAAAATAGACATACTACCCAAAGCAATCTACACATTTAATGCAATCCCTATCAAAATATGAAAAGCATTTTTCATAGAACTAGAACAAGGAATCCTAAACCTTTGTATGGAACCACATGAGAACTCAAATAACCTAAGCAATCTTGACAAAGAACAGCAAAGTGGAACATAGTAATCACAACAATATAGTACTGGCACAAAAACAGAGATACAGACAAACGGAACATATTAGAGAGCCCAGAAATAAACCCAGGCTTTTGTGGTCAACAAATCTACAGCAAAGGACACTAGAATATACAATGGGGAAAAAGATTGACTCTTCAACAAATGGTTTTGGGAAAACTGGACAGCTACATGAAAAGGAGGGAAACTGGGCCACTTTCTTATACCATATGCACAAATAAACTTGCAATAGATTAAAGACATAAATGTGAGACCTTAACCATAAAATCTATAGGAGAAAACATAGGCAGTAATTTCTTTGCCCTCAACCATAGCAACATTTTCCTAGATATATCTCCTAAGATAAGGGAAACAAAAGCAAAATTAAATTATTGGGACGATATCAGAATAAAAAGCTTTTGCAAAATGAAGGAAACAATTAAACAAACAAAAAGACAATCCGCTGACTGTGAGAGGTTATTTGCAAATGACATATCTGTTAAACGATTATCCAAAATATGTAAAAAACGAATACAACTCAACATTAAAAACCCCAAATAATCCAATTTAAAAATGAGCAGATGAACAGATGTTTCTCCAAAAAAGACATACAGATGGCCAACAGACACATGACAATATCCTCAACATCAGACATTATTAGGGAAATGTAAATCAAAACTACAATGGGATATCTTCTCAAATCTGTCAGAATTGCTAAAATCAACAACACAAGAAATGACAGGTGTTAATGGGGATGGGGAGAAAAAGGAACCCTGAACACTATAGGTGACAATACTAACTGGTACAGTCGCTGTGGAAAACAGATGGAAGTTCTTCAAAAAATTAAAAATAGAATTACCATATGAACCAGTAATTTCACAACTGGGTATTCACCCCTAAAATTGAAAAACATGAATTCGAATGATATATGCACTGCTATGTTCATTATAGCATTATTCACAGTAGCCAATTTATGAAAGCAGCCCAAGTGTCCATTGATAAATGGATGGCTAAAGAAGAGGTGGTATATATACATACAATGGAATATTATTCAGACATAAAAAATGAAATTTTGCCATTTGCAACGACATATACAGATCTAGAGAATATAATGTTGAGTAAAATAAGTCAGAGAAAGACAAATACTGTATGAGATCATTCATTTGTGGACTTTAAGAAGAAAAACAGGGAGGAGTCAAGATGGCGGAGAAGTAGCAGGTTGAGATGACATCAGGTAGCAGAAGATCAGCTAGATAGTTTATCTAACCATTGCAAACACCTACAAATCCAATGGGAGATCGAAGAGAAGAAGAACAGCAATTCTAGAAACAGAAAATCGACCACTTTCTGAAAGGTAGGACCGGCGGAGAAGTGAATCCAAAGCGGCAGGAAGATAGACTGCGGGGGGAGGGGCCAGCTCCCAGCAAATGGCAGAACAATGGAGCACAGCATCAGGACTTTTAAAAGTCTGCTCCACTGAGGGATGTAGCTCCAGAGGCTAAACTGGGGTGAAGCCCACACGGGGCCAGGATGGCCCTAGGTCTCGCAGGGTCACAGAAGGATCGGGGGTGTCTGAGTGTCACAGAGCTTGCCGTTATTAAACTGGGGAAGCCGGCTACAGAGACAGAGCCGAGGAGTGAGATCTCAGCTCGGGATTACCTTGAACCGGTCGCAGGCTGGGTGAGCTCGGAGCGCGGCCAGAAGCCAGGGAGATGGGAGTGATTGGGCTCTTTTCTCTGAGGGTGCACTGAGGAGTGGGGCCCCAAGCTCTCGGCTCCTCTGGGCTGGAGACCGGGAGGCCGCCATTTTCATTCCTGTCCTCCGGAACTCTATGGAAAGTGTTCGGGGACAAAAGGGACAAAAGCTCCCAAAAGCGAACCCGAGCAGATTATTTAGCCCAGCCCCTGGTAAGGGTGGTTCAATTCTGCCTCGGGCAAAGACACTTGAGAATCACTACAACAGGCCCCTCCCGCAGAAGATCAACAAGAAATCCAGCCAAGACAAAGTTCACCTACCAAGGAGAGCAGCAGAATTCCAGTGGAGGAGAAAGCAAAGCACGGAACCCATGGCTTTCTCCCCATGATTCTTTAGTCTTGTGGTTAATTTTTTTTAAGTTTTTTTTCTTCTGCTAAAATTTTTTTAACTATTACCCTTTTCTTTTTTAACGTTTTTTAACTAGTTTATCTAATATATATATTTTTTCTTTTTTATATTTTTTCTTTATTTGTTTTCTTTTTTTAATTTTTTTTTTCCTGAACTTCTTTTTATCCCCTTTCTCCCTCCCACATTTGGGGTCTCTTCTGATTTGGTTAAAGCGCATTTTCCTGGGGTCTTTGCCACCCTTTCAGTATTTTATTTGCTCCTTCATATACTCTTATCTGGACAAAATGACAAGGCGGAAAAACTCACCACAAAAAAAAGAACAAGAGGCACTACCAAAGGCGAGGGACCTGATCAATACAGACATTGGTAATATGTCAGATATAGAGTTCAGAATGACAATTCTCAAGGTTCTAGCGGGGCTCAAAAAGGGCATGGAAGATATTAGAGAAACCCTCTCTGGAGAGATAAAAGCCCTTTCTGGAGAAATAAAAGAACTAAAATCTAACCAAGTTGAAATCAAAAAAGCTATTAATGCGATGCAATAAAAAATGGAGGCTCTTACTGCTAGGTAATGAGGCAGAAGAAAGAAAGAGTGATATAGAAGACCAAATGACAGAGAATAAAGAAGCTGAGCAAAAGAGGGACAAACAGCTACTGGACCACGAGGGCAGAATTTGAGAGATAAGTGACACCATAAGACAAAACAACATTAGAATAATTGGGATTCCAGAAGAAGAAGAAAGAGAGAGGGGAGCAGAAGGTATATTGGAGAGAATTATTGGAGAGAATTTCCCCAATATGGCAAAGGGAACAAGCATCAAAATCCAGGAGGTGCAGAGAACCCCCTCAAAATCAACAAGAATAGGTCCACACCCCATCACCTAGTAGTAAAATTTACAAGTTTTAGCGACAAAGAGAAAATCCTGAAAGCAGCCTGGGAAAAGAAGTCTGTAACATACAATGGTAAAAATATTAGATAGGCAGCAAACTTATCCACAGCGACCTGGCAGGCCGGAAAGAACTGGCATGATATATTCAGAGCACTAAACGAGAAAAACATGCAGCCAAGAATACTGTAGCTAGGCTATCATTGAAAATAGAAGGAGAGATAAAAAGCTTCCAGGACAAACAAAAGCTGAAAGAATTTGCAAACACCAAACCAGCTCTATGGGAAATATTGAAAGTGGTCCTCTAAGCAAAGAGAGACCCTAAAAGTAGTAGGTCAGAAAGGAACAGAGACAATATACAGTAACAGTCACCTTTCAGGCAATACAATGGCACTAAATTCATCTCTCTCAATAGTTACCCTGAATGT
>NW_019154430.1:26935-28218 GCF_002288905.1 Enhydra lutris kenyoni | reverse complement strand
AAAAAATCATATACTTTCACACATACACAAATACCAAAAGTCTATATATCCTCCAAAGTGGATGATTTGACAGGATCCATTTGATTTAATTTGTCATTGGGAATTTTATTCACAATTCACATCATGAAATTTTATATCCTCAACTATGGCTAGTATTCACCCTTTACAAGGGGAAAAGGGATTGTTTTCTTTAGCTACCCATCTTCTTTCTCTCCATTCCCCACATTAGCCTAACTTTCCACATAATCCCTGGCCATATAATCCTATATAGAACTGTACATGTAGGGGCTCCTGGTTGGCTCAGTGGGTTAAGCCTCTGCCTTTGGCTCAGGTTATGATCTCAGGGTCCTGGGATCAAGCCCCACATCGGGCTCTCCGCTCAATGGGAAGCCTGCTTCCCCCTCTCTGCCTGCCTCTCTGCCTACTTGTGATCTCTGTCAAATGAATAAAATCTAAAAAAAAAAAAAAGAAGTGTACATGTAAATATGTCTACGTATGTGAGTATTATTGGTAATTTTACAAAAGAGGATCTTGAACTTTCCATGTCTTGCTCTTCTCTCACAAAAATACTTTGTGGAAATCACTACAAGTCAAAAGATGCTGCACTGATTTATTACTTCTAATGAGGTTTTTACCACTACAAACACATGGCCTTACATACTGATGCCTTTCTTTTTATGGGAAAGAGCCCAAGGGCTGGAACTGCTGGGCCAAAAAGTATACATATTTTAAAAAAATTAATAAATGTTGGCAGATGTATTTGCCAAAACTTTTAACACCCCATATTTCTGCCAGCCATGACAGTAATCCTTTCCCCCATCACCACCAGTAACAGTTATCATAGTTCTTTTCTATTTTTGTCAGTCTGATGTAAAGGGACATTTTATTTTTACATTAATTTGAATTTTCCTTACTAATAATGAATTTGAAAATCTTTTTATAAACTTTTTGGTCATTTGCATTCACTGTTCTCTGTCCATTTTTCAACTGAGTACTTTCTTTTTTTTGTCAAATGTTTAGCTATTTGAACCCATCAGTTACAAGTACTTTGTTCTAAATTGAATGTTTGTCTTTGTTTTATTTATGAGATCTTCTGTCATACCAAGGTTCTTAGCTTTTATAATATAAATTTAAATATGTCTCTCTTTTCTTCTTCTTTTTTTTTTTTAGGATCTTATTTACTTATGTGAGAGAGAGAACACGAATGGGGGGAAGGAGATGGGCAGAGGGAGAAGCAGGCTTCCCACTGAGCAGGGAGCCTGAGGTTGGGCTCCATCCCAGGA
>NW_019154430.1:25542-26683 GCF_002288905.1 Enhydra lutris kenyoni | reverse complement strand
TTTTCTTTTCTTCCAGATGTATAGTCGGTTGTCCAAATACCATTTATTAAATAATTGATCCATTTCCCTCTAAAATGAGCTACCACTTTAAAAATATATTAAATTATCATCTTCATTGGTCTCTTTCTTTATTCTATTCTATTTTTATTCTTTATCTATTACTTCTTTATTTATTCTATTCCTCTACCAATACCATATACATACTGAGACACAATACCTTTATTATTTTTTTATATTTTATTTATATATTTGACAGACAGCGATCACAAGTAGGCAGAGAGGCAGGCAGAGAGAGAAGGGGAAGAAGGCTCCCTGCCGAGCAGAGAGCCCGATGCGGGGCTCCATCCCAGGACCCTGGGACCATGACCTGAGCCGAAGGCAGAGGCTTTAACCCACTGAGCCACCCAGGCGCCCCTACACACAATACCTTTATTATTCGTACTAATATCCGGTAAGAAAAGACCTCCCACTATTCTTCCCTTGTGTATTTTCTGAGCTATCCTGGGGCAGTTATTCTTCAGTAGGGACTTTAACCTCCTTTTTTTGGGAAAGATTTTATTTTTTTATTTGACTGACAGAGATCACAAGTAGGCAGAGAGGCAGGCAAAGAGAGAGGAGGAAGCAGTCTTCCCGCTGAGCAGAGAGCCCGATGCAGGGCTCGATGCCAGGACCCTAAGATCATGACCTGAGCTGAAGGCAGAGGCTTTAACCCACTGAGCCACCCAGGTGCCCCTTTATCCTCCTTATTAAAATGCCCAAAAGAATGCCAATTCTAATTTTAGTATATTATGTTTGTACGTCCACTAGGTGTATGGACTTAATGTCTGTTGTATTAAGTATTCTTTTCCTACATAGGCCTTTCCATTTGTTTGAATCTTATTTAATTTCTTTCAGTAAAAAAAAAAAAAAAAAAGGAGGGGGTAGGGAGGAGCAGAGAAAGAGAGAGAATCTTAAGCAGGTTCCACACCCAGCATGGAGCCTGACACTGAGCTTGATCTCACATCCCTGAAATCACAACCTGAGCAGAAATCAAGAGCTGGACACTTAACTGACTGAGCCACTCATGAGCCCCTTTCAGTAAAACTTTTTAGTCTTTATAGAGATACTTTGTCTTTCTTATTAAATTTATTCTTAAGTATTT
>NW_019154430.1:23455-24469 GCF_002288905.1 Enhydra lutris kenyoni | reverse complement strand
TTTATGTGACTGGTCTACCTAACAGCTACAAAGATCCACTACACACTGCTTTTTTTTTTTTAATTTGAAATAATATCCTATCTCTCCTGTCCAATCTTTCATTTTAGTTGTTAACATGGCCCGAAGGAGGTTTTATTTTCTTGTAGATAGCATGTAGCTACATTTTATTTGTAGCCCAGTCTACACTCCTGGTCAACTGTGTCCCTAACGACTCTTTCCCCACCAGGTTGCTCTGCTTCACCTCTACTTTTCTCTCAATGCCAGTAAGAAGAGGCCCATAGAGTATCTTCATTCCCCTCTTCCCTTCCCTCCTTGACCTTCTGCCCCCGATGAGAACCATGGAATGTTTCTACTTCCCACCACTCTCCACAATCACCAATTCCCAGGCTTTTCTGAGTTAATACAGTAAATATTAAAAATTTCAAACTAAAATACTTATGTACAGCAAAGAAAAAAAAAGTTACAGGGTGAAAAAGCAACCTACAGAATGGAAGGAAATATTCGCAAGCCATGTATCTGATAAAGGGTTAATATCCAAACTATCTCAGGAACTCAAAGCACTCAATAGGGAAAAAAACAAGCGCAAAATAAAAAGCTCAAATAGCCCAATTTAAAAATGGGCAAAGGATCTGAATAGACGGTTCTCCAAAAAAGACATGCAAGAGGCATATGAACATATACTCAACAGCACTAATCACCAGAAAATGCAAATCAAAACCATAAGGAGATATCACCTCACACCTATTAGGATGTCTGTTATCAATAAAAGAAAAGATAACATTGTTGGTGAGGATGTAGAGAAAATGGAATCTTCCTATACTGTGGGTGGGAATGTAAACTGACACAGCCTCTGTGGAAAACAGTATAAGAATTCTTCAAAAACTCAAAAATAGATTTACCGTATGATCCAGCAATCTCATGTTTGGGCATATATCCAAAAGAATTAAAATCAGGATCTCAAAGAGATATCTGTATTTCCATGTTCATTGCACCATTATTCAAAATAGTTAAGAC
>NW_019154430.1:19719-21606 GCF_002288905.1 Enhydra lutris kenyoni | reverse complement strand
CAGGCTGGACACACTTCAAGGTGCAGGTGGCCAGCGGTGCGGTCAGACCTGACCCTCCATCACCCCGGGGGACGCAGGCTGCGTGCTGTGGGGACATCCCCAAGGTGGGGCAGGCAGGGTGCGCCCAGGTTCTCCTCTTGGGAAGCATGTCCTGTGCGCAAGGCGAGCCGCCAGGATGGCTGGCCCAGGGATCCTAGTCCACGCCGCGGGCCGCGCGGGCCAGCCCTCCCGAGCCCTTGTCCAGCTCTGCGGGGAAGCTGCGGTTGTCGGGCGGCGGCCGGGTCTGCTCCCGGCTCCCCGCTGCCACCCTGCTCTTTGGGCTCTTGACAAGGGCCCAGGTAGACGTCCTGCACCATCTCCAGGTGCCCGGTTCTCAGCCGGAGCCACAGCCGGGTGGCCGTGTCCCTTGCTGCTCGCTCCTTTTCATGCAGCGGATGAGGCAGCGGGTGAGGAAGGCCACGGACATGAGCAGAATGATGGCATGATGGACGGTGGGGGTGATCACGGTCACCTCGAAACCAAAGGCCTCCTTGGTGGAACGCACTTGCACACCTTGGTCACTGAAGACCACCGGGCGACGCTCCCCTTCCAGGCACAGGTGTCGAGGCCATACCGTACCATCTGGTGGGCTGAGAGGCAGTGAAACGTGGGACAATGCCACAAGAAGAGCGCCACCACGAACAGGCCTCGGATAGAGCCCCGGGGTCATGGCATCCCTTATGCGCCGGGGCTTGTGCGGTTCCCCGCGCTCTCCTGGCCTCACCCTGTGGTGGGGCTCTGGCTGCCCCAAGCTGCCTACAGCCAGGGTTTCCCCTTGTGCTTTGAGGATGTCCTTTCAGCTGATCATGGAAGCATCAGTAACAACCATCCTTACCTTCAATTAACCTGCATAGTTGTTTAATTCAGATACCATGCTGTCAAATTCAAATTCATAGAAGCCTCGTATCTGCTGCTTATAACAGCACTCCTTTTGTTTTTGTTTTAATCATTTTTCTGTTCTTCTAACAATTCTTTTGCACTGGAGTTGTGCTGTAGTTTTTCCATTTTCCTCCCTCATCTAGGAGACCCTTACATTGCCATTTATCTTTGGCAGCTCATAGGGACCAGGTCCTGGTGTGGAGAGCTCTGAACGGCTAGACTCTCCTGGGTGCTGGAAGGAGAAGCAGCCTCTGCTTGGTAGGCCTGTGAGTCTCTCCCTGTAAAGAGAAAAAGAACCAAAATTAGGTGACCATTTTCCCCAGAGCGCTCCTGGTATCCATCCTTTTCCTCAATGTTTGTTTTTAATGAACTAATAAATGAATTGTTTGAGCTTTATCTTTTGTAGCAAGATAAATTGAGGTTTGACTTTATCATGTTTTCAGGCCTTCAGGAAATAAGTGGTTCTTAACTTCAGGGGAATAACAGATGTGGGTGAGAAACTGAAAAAAGGTAGACACTCTTTCTCTAGAAGGAAAATACTTTCATGTGCATTCAGAAAGTTGCCAGATCTCTGAAGTCCATGAACTTCAAAGAGATCACCAAAGAGCAACAGTTCTGTCACTCCTCTGCTTTTTAGACCACGGACAGCAGGATCATTGAAACCACTCTTTTCTCTCTCTCTCTTAAAATATTTTATTTTATTTTTAAATTTTACTGGGTGTGGTGCATAAACAATGAATTTTGGAACACTGAAAAAAAATAAAATGAAATTGCTCTTAAACCTTGCCCTTCCTGAACATTTGTGCCTCTGTTCCCAGAAACAGTCTTATCCATTCCACTAAGCAGAACCCTTCCTTTGGCTTAATGAGGGGGTTATAAGCTGTGGCAACAAAAGAGCTAGCACTTGATGCTTGAACTTTACCCACTCACACCCCTTGTAAGTTTCTAGAAAGTTCTAAAACCAAAAGC
>NW_019154430.1:16138-18491 GCF_002288905.1 Enhydra lutris kenyoni | reverse complement strand
CAGCAATGGTGTAGACTGAAAAGAGAATCTATAATAAAGGATTCAGGTTATGGTCTTGGTCACACTGGAGAGCTGCTGTTGGCATTTATGAAGCCCCTGATCCCCACGTACTCTTTGGCAAAATAGGAATAATAACCTTCCACTCCAGAAAACAGTGTAAACTCTGATGACATAAGGAATTTTTGGAGAATTATCTTCCTCAGAAAACATCTCACAAAGACATGATGTTATTTCTACAATGCTGCATTTCTAGTGAGAGAAACCCTTGTATCTGCTTTACTAACTAAATCTGTTAAAACACAGTGGTTCCTCCTTATCCACAAGCAATGTGTTCCAAGATCCCCAACAGATGCTTGAAACCATGGACTGTATCGAACCCTATAGGTACTCTGCTTTTTCCTATACACACATACCTATGATAAATGTTAATTTATATATTATGCACCATAAAGTTAACAATAATAACTAATAATAGGACAATTATAACAGTATACTGTAATAAAGTTTATGTGACTATGGTCTCTCAAGATATCTTCTTATACTGTAGTCACCCTTCATCTTGTCACGAGATGAGATGAGAAAATGCCTACATGATTAGATGAGGTGAAGTAAATGCCACAGGCTTTGTGACATAGTACTGGGCTAATCTAAGCTCCTGACCACATGTCAGAAGGAGGATCATCAGCTTCCAGACTACAGCTGGCCACAGAAAGCAAAACCACAGGTAAGTTTATCACAGATATGCCTCTAGAGACAAAGGTCATTGTTATTCTAATGAAGTCCCAGATTCGAGTCAGAAATTATGGATGGCGAGTTTAAGATTACAGCGCTGGTGTACATTATAAGGCTTGGTGAGTAAATGTAATTCCTAGAGCAAACATATTCTAATAAATACAATTTACTTTAACTTTCATATAATTAGCAAATGCAATGTCACAGAAGGAGCAAGGATAGCAGACACACAGTACATTCTACATGTGGTTCCATCTTTACATTCTTTAACCAGATTTAAAGTTAGAACATCTCCAAGTTAGAAATTAATGGTCCTTAAAACTATTAAACGAAACTTATTTCAGGGTGCCTGGGCGGCTCAGTGGGTTGAGCCCCTGCCTTTGGCTCAGGTCATGGTCTCAGGGTCCTGGGATTGAGCCCCACGTCGGGCTCTCTGCTCAGCAGGGAGCTTGCCCCCCCCCTTCTCTCTGCCTTCCTCTCTGCCTACTTGTGATCTCTCTCTCTGTCAAATAAATAAATAAAATCTTAAAAAAAAAGAAACTTATTTCAGGAAAGCTTTTTTCCATTCTTAGCAGACAGGAAAAGAACTCGATTTTATTATAAGAAGAAACTAAATGCAAATAGACATAATTTAAGTTTTATGACAGCTAGTTCTTCATGAAAGAGCTGATTGACACTCATGGCTGCTAGAGTGAATTATAATCTCTAGTTAGGGCCGAATTAAAGCATGAGGCTTATCACTTTCTTTTGCCGACCTAGGATGCCAACAATAGTAATTGTAACAATAATAATAACATTGAAAGAAGATAACACTTACTAAGGATTTACAGCGTGCCAAAATGTGAACCGTGAATACTTAATCCCCAGAACTACATTATGAGGCAGACTCTCACTAAGGCACTCGTTTTACAGGTGAGGAAATGACAATTTAAGTTCACAGGCCAGGAAGAAGTGGATTCTCATCCAACCCATGCCCTTAGAGTTAAACAGTTTGTACCTCTCATAATTCAACAACCTAACATTTCCAAAATGTCTCTTTTTCAGATTATTTTAATAAAATGGTGCTGTTTCTAATGGGCAATCAGCACACCTGAGGTAGGGTCATCACATTTTTTTTCCCCCCACAAAACACTCCCTTCCAATCTCTTTCTCCTCCCATACTGGTTTATTTCTCTTTCCTTTATCTCTTTTATCAATTATTCCTTCCTTTTTTTTTTTTAGATTTTATTTATTTATTTGAGAGAGAGAACATGCACACAGGAGTGGGGAGCAGACTCCACAGTGAGCAGGGACCTGAACACAGAGCCTGAGATCTAGACCTGAGCCAGAGGCAGACACTTAAGACTGAGCCACCCAAGTGCCCCTCAATTATTTCTTCCTTTTGCCAATTTCTATTTTCCCAAATCTTCTCCCATTATCCTGGTCTGTACATTAAGCTCACCAGGAGCATTTAGCAATACCAGAAAACTCCTAAAAGGTGGTCCTTGGGGTTTTAGAGTCTGATAGTCATTAAGCCAAAAATTGGAAACCAGAAACAGAAGCTGAAAACACAGAACTGTTTTCCCTACTACTGCTGACCCTTGAACAACAAGTTTGAACTGCATGGGTCCAGTTATATTGA
>NW_019154430.1:4424-16088 GCF_002288905.1 Enhydra lutris kenyoni | reverse complement strand
CATTTATGAAGCCCCTCATCCCCACGTACTCTTTGACAAAATAGGAATAATAGCCTTCCACTCCAGAAAACAGCATAAACTCTGATGACATAAGGAATTTTTGGAGAATTATCTTCCTCAGAAAACATCTCACAAAGACATAATGTTATTTCTACAATGCTACATTTCTAGTGAGAGAAACCCTTGTATCTGCTTTACTAACTAAATCTGTTAAAACACAGTGGTTCCTCCTTATCCACAAGCAATGTGTTCCAAGATCCCCAACAGATGCTTGAAACCATGGACTGTATCGAACCCTATAGGTACTCTGCTTTTTCCTATACACACATACCTATGATAAATGTTAATTTATATATTATGCACCATAAAGTTAACAATAATAACTAATAATAGGACAATTATAACAGTATACTGTAATAAAGTTTATGTGACTATGGTCTCTCAAGATATCTTCTTATACTGTAGTCACCCCTCATCTTGTCATGAGATGAGATGAGAAAATGCCTACATGATTAGATGAGGGGAAGTAAATGCCACAGGCTTTGTGACATAGTACTGGGCTAATCTAAGCTCCTGACCACATGTCAGAAGGAGGATCATCAGCTTCCAGACCACAGCTGACCACAGAAAGCAAAACCACAGGTAAGTTTATCACAGATATGCCTCTAGAGACAAAGGTCGTTGTTATTCTAATGAAGTCCCAGATTTGAGTCAGAAATTATGGATGGTGAGTTTAAGATTATAGTGCTAGTGTACATTATAAGGCTTGGTGAGTAAATGTAATTCCTAGAGCAAACATATTCTAATAAATATAATTTACTTTAACCTTCATATAATTAGCAAATGCAACGTCACAGAAGGAGCAAGGATAGCAGACACAGTACATTCTACATGTGGTTCCATCTTTACATTCTTTAATCAGATTTAAAGTTAGAACATCTCCAAGTTAGAAATTAATGGTCCTTAAAACTATTAAACGAAACTTATTTCAGGGTGCCTGGGTGGCTCAGTGGGTTGAGCCTCTGCCTTTGGCTCAGGTCATGGTCTCAGGGTCCTGGGATCGAGCCCCACATCGGGCTCTCTGCTCAGCGGGGAGCTTGCTCCCCCGCCTTCTCTCTGCCAGCCTCTCTGCCTACTTGTGATCTCTCTCTCTGTCAAATAAATAAATAAAATCTTAAAAAAAAAAAACTTATTTCAGGAAAGCTTTTTTCCATTCTTAGCAGACAGGAAAAGAACTCAATTTTATTATAAGAAGAAACTAAATGCAAATAGACATAATTTAAGTTTTATGAAAGCTAGTTCTTCATGAAACAGCTGGTTGACACTCATGGCTGCTAGAATGAATTATAATCTCTAGTTAGGGCTGAATTAAAGCATGAGGCTTATCACTTTCTTTTGCCAACCTAGGATGTCAACAATAATAATTATAACAATAATAATAACATTGAAAGAAGGTAACACTTACTAAGGACTTACAATGTGCCAAAATCTGAACCGTGAATATTTAATCCCCAGAACTACATTATGAGGCAGACTCTCACTAAGGCACTCGTTTTACAGGTGAGGAAATGACAATTTAAAGAAATTAAGTTCACAGAGCCAGGAAGAAGTGGATTCTCATCCAACCCACGCCCTTAGAGTTAAACAGTTTGTACCTCTCATAATTCAACAACCTAATATTTCCAAAATGTCTCTTTTTCAGATTATTTTAATAAAATGGTGCTGTTTCTAATGGGTAATCAGCACACCTGAGGTAGGGTCATCACATTTTTTTTTTCCCACAAAACACTCCCTTCCAATCTCTTTCTCCTCCCATACTGGTTTATTTCTCTTTCCTTTATCTCTTTTGTCAATTATTCCTTCCTTTTTATTTAGCTTTTATTTACTTATTTGAGAGAGAGAACATGCACACAGGAGTGGGGGGCAGACTCCGCACTGAGCAGGGAGCTGAACACAGAGCCTGAGATCTAGACCTGAGCCAGAGGCAGACACTTAAGACTGAGCCACCCAAATGCCCCTCAATTATTTCTTCCTTTTGCCAATTTCTATTTTCCCAAATCTTCTCCCATTATCCTGGTCTGTACAATAAGCTCACTAGGAGCATTTAGCAATACCAGAAAACTCCTAGAAGGTGGTCCTTGGGGTTTTAGAGTCTGATAGTCATTAAGCCAAAAACTGGAAACCAGAAACAGAAGCTGAAAACACAGAACTGTTTTCCCTACTACTGCTGACCCTTGAACAACAAGTTTGAACTGCATGGGTCCAGTTATATTGACATTTTTTCAGCATATTCAGCACAGTACTATACATGTATTTTCTCCTGGTTTTCTTTTCTCTAGCTTCCCTTATTGTAAGAATACTATATTAGTTCATATTGATGTAGTTTTTCAGTGTAGGTGAGATCCAGAGCTGACAGCCAAGAAGGAATTCTTGAGATGTCTTTGGTGCAAAAGCTGGTTTTATTAAAGCATGGGGATAGGACCTGTGGGCAGAAAGAGCTGCACTGGAGTTCTGAGGAATGGCTGGTTATATACATGGGAGTTGGGGGAGATAAGGGCAAAGGGAGGTGTCTAAAAGGAGTCTGCTAAAGAAGACTCTCAGGATTCTGGAGGCTTTGCCATTGTCAAGCCAAGATTGTTTTTCCCCCTAGCACAGCATTAAAATTAAGATAGTTGGAAGTTTTCAGAAGGAATGTCACACATATCCTATGGCAGGTGGTGGGGGGAGGGTTGTCAGCTTGTGCTTTGTCCTCAGCTTGCCTTATGCTCCCTCATCCCATATGACATACAAAATATGTTAATCAACTGTTAATCAACTGTTTATGTTATTGGTAAGCCTTTGACAGTGGGCTGTTAGTATAGTTATGTTCTTGAGGAACCAAAATTAATATGTGGATCTTTAACTGTGTGGGGAGTTCAGCACCCCTAACACATTATTCAAAGGTCAGCTACACTTTCTTATGAAAAATATTGCTTACTAACATTTATCTTGGTTTAAACTAAAAACAAAAAACCTGCCTGATGTGAAATTAACAGGCTATCTGTAAAGTTGTTTGAATTTGGGGGTAGAATACTCTGATAAAATAAAAAGAGTTTGAAGGGATCATTTGTTTGGGCTCATGCCTTCTAACCAGCAAATTATGACTGCACCACATCTAAGCCAACCACCTCATTTTATAAATGAGGACACTAAAACCCAGAGAAGTAATTCATGCTCAAGGTGAAATAAATAAGATAAAAGATAATAGATTTGCACCAAGATGGATGGAACAGAGAATATCAAGCTTAAGCAAAATAAGTCAGTCAGATAAAGGCACTTTTTCTGTCTCCTTTAGTTCAAACTGGCAACATCTTACNTCAAACTGGCAACATCTTACTGGTGTAATTCAGTTTTTACCCCTGGCTTCTCCTGAGAAGTACACTAAGTCCGTGAAGCAGATTCAATCTCTATCAAATGACTGTTCAGCCACTCCCTTCTTGTTCTGTTTAGTACACAGTCCCTCATTCTTGCAGCAGTCCCTCATTTTCACAATATGGATAGACTGAAAACATCCCGATCTCCAAGTTCTGGTTCGTGTTTGCTTAACAATTCTTTCAATGTATCTCTCTCCTCTTAAATTTTATTATAAGCAATAAAGAGAAACCATGCTGCTCCTTCAGCACTTTACTTAGACACCCCCTCCCTAAATAGCCCATTTCATTGCTCACAGGCTCTACCTTCCCCAGAACAGGGAACATCATTCAGACGTGCTCTTTGCCGCTTTTTAATGAAGTTTGCTTTGCTTCCAGTTCCTGTTAACTTATTCCTCATTTCCACCTGAGACCTTACCAAAATTACCTTTAGTGTGCATATTTCTTTTTTTTTTTAAAGATTTTATTTATTTATTTGACAGAGATCACAAGTAGACAGAGAGGCAGGCAGAGAGAGAGAGAGAGAGGGAAGCAGGCTCCCTGCTGAGCAGAGAGCCCGATGCGGGACACAATCCCAGGACCCTGAGATCATGACCTGAGCCGAAGGCAGCGGCTTAACCCACTGAGCCACCCAGGCGCCCCTAGTGTGCATATTTCTATCAACACTCCCTTCAGGGCAATCGAGAATTTCTAGCATGTACTCCAAAACTCTCCCAGCTTCTGCCCATTACTGTCTTAAAGCCATGTCCACAGGTGGAGGTAATTATACAGCAGCATCCTACTTCTTGGTACCAAAATCTGTATTATCAGTCAGCTGCCACAACAAAATACCACAGGCTGGGTGACTTCAACAACAGAAATTTATTCACAGTTCTGGAGGCTGCGAAGTGCAAGATGGAGGTCATCACTCTCTTCCTGCCTTATAGGCAGTTGCCTTCTTGCTGTGTACTCATATGGCCCGTTTATGGAGAGAGGGAACAATCTTTCTGATGTCTCTTATAAGGACCCTCACCCTATCTGATCAGGGCCCCACCTTTATACCCTCATTTGACCTTAGTTACTTCCTTAGAGGACCTCTCTCAAGACACAGGCACATGAGGGGTTAGGACTTTAATATATGTATTTGGTGGGGGACAGAAACATCCAATTCACATTATATATATCACAATATATACCGAAGCTAAAAAAAAATACAAAAAGATTAAAAATAAAATAATGGACAAAGTCAAGACATGCTAGACATCAATCAAAGAAAACCTAGTTTTGCTATCCTAGTATCACACAAAATATGCTTTCAGATAAGCAGCTTTACTAAAAATGAAACATTTCACAATGATAAAGACTCAATTCACCAGGAATATATATTTATCACAAGTGTGATCATCTGTTAGAAGAGGTTCAAAATCTATAATGCAAAAGTTGAAAAAGCTAAAAGAAAAAGCAATCCCAGGGGGAGAATGTAGTACATCTTTTTCTGTCTGATAGAGCAAGAAGACAAAAACAAATCAGTAAGGGCAGAGAGGACTTAAACTTCATGAAAAGTGTCTTTAAAAGTGTAAGATGTAGAGCACCTGGGTGGCTCAGTCAGTTAAGTGTCTGACTCTTGATCTCAGTTCAGGTCTAGATCTCGGGGTTGTGAGTTCAAGCCTTGCATTGGGCTCCATGCTGGGCATGCAGTCTACTTTAAAAAATAAAAATTAATTAATTAAAAGGGTAAGATGAAAGCAATAAAATAAAAGAATAATATATATCTTCAATGACCAAAAATTATTCTAGAAAAATACCAGCATAAGATGTGGGGAAGAAAGCAAAGTGACATGAGAACATACTAAATTACTTGTCTGGTTCAGGGAAAAAAATGGACATTAAAAAATTTCAGAACTTGGCAGAAAAATACAATGTGCTTAAGTGAGGAGCAACCACCATAAGAAGAAAAAGCGAAGGTATCTCTACTAAACCCAGAGAAGAAAACCTATCCAGGAAACAGTGGGAAATTGAAATGATAGTAAAAAAATTTTCCCTTTAAAAAAAATTCTCAGATGGTTCGGTCTGCTAAACCTTACAGAAAAAACCATTTGCCATGTCGATCACAGGACTGTGTGTTTTAGGGCAGGTTATTTCAACTCTCTGCATTTTGGTTTGTTTGTTACATTATTGCATGTAAAATGTTTAGCACAGTGCTCCATAGAAGGCATTCAGTAAATATTAACTTTTGCCATTCTTATTACTTTCACTACTATTGTTACTGCTATTTCTGCTACTATTATTCATGACACTTTATAGTCTCCTAAGTCCCTGACATAAGGGACTCATTAAGTCTGTCAACATTTTTGAGTTTGACTTATGAAAGCAGATATAATTAGATCTTGCAGGCATGGGGAATGTTTCTTAGCAAGATGAGATCCAGAAAAAGAAAAGTTTGTGTTAACTCCAACGTAAGCCAAGAGTAATATAGAGTGTGGCATGGCTTGCTAAGGAGTAGAACACGTTAGAAAGTGTCAGTTACACTGAGGAACTGATTTGGGTGTGAAAGTCAAATTCTTGCCCAGTTACTGTAAGTTAGAAAGAACAACAAGATAAGAAAAACTCAACACACACAAAACAGACAATCATATTAAAAAAATGGGCAGAAGATATGAACAGACACTTCTCCAATGAAGTCATACAAATGGCTATCAGACACATGAAAAAATGTTCATCATCACTAGCCATCAGGGAGATTCAAATTAAAACCACATTGAGATACCACCTTACAACACTTAGGGTGGCCAAAATTAGCAAGACAGGAAACAACATATGTTGGAGAGGAGGTGGAGAAAGGGGAACCCTCTTACATTGTTGGTGGGAATGCAAGTTGGTGCAGCCATTTTGGAGAACAGTGTGGAGATTCCTCAAGAAATTAAAAATAGAGCTTCCCTATGTCCCTGCAATTGCACTACTGGGTACCCCAGTAGTATCCTACTACTGGGTACCCTGTATCTTACCCCAAATATACAGATGTAGTGAAAAGAAGGGCCATCTGTACCCCAATGTTTATAGCAGCAATAGCCACGGTCGCCAAACTGTGGAAAGAACCAAGATGCTCTTCAATGGATGCATGGATAAGGAAGATGGGGTCCATATACACTATGGAGTATTATGCCTCCATCAGAAAGGATGAATACCCAACTTTTGTAGCAACATAGATGGGACTGGAAGAGATTATGCTGAGTGAAATAAGTCAAGCAGAGAGAGTCAATTACCATATGGTTTCACTTATTTGTGGAGCATAAGAAATAACACGGAGGACATGGGGAGATGGAGAGGAGAAGGGAGTTGAGGGAAATTGGAAGGGGAGGTGAACCATGAGAGACTATGGACTCTGAAAAACAATCTGAGGGTTTTGAAGGGGCGGGGGTGGGAGGTTGGGGGAACCAGGTGGTGGGTATTAGAGAGGGCACGGATTGCATGGAGCACTGGGTATGGTGCAAAAACAATGAATACTGTTATGCTGAAAAGAAATAAAAAATTAAAAAAAAAAAAAGAAAGAAAAGCTGAATCTTGTCCATGATTTGCTGGCAATGTATCAGGAAGCACATCCCTAACTGGGTCTGTACTTTAAGACCCTACATCCTTGCCTCTGTCTAATAGGTAGCAAGTCCCATGTTTAAGTTGGCTTTGAAAATAGTCATTGCTCAAGAAACATTTATTCATCAATTTATCAACTTTAATCATTTTGTCAATTTAGCAATTTCAACCAGTTTATCAGTTTGTCAGTTAGGTCATGCATCATTTGTCACTCTTCTTTAGATACCAAGCATTTCCAAAACTGAGTAGTTTATCAACATCAGATCCTATGGAGACCCTACCTAATGGAGTGAAATTCAAACTAGGATTTTGTGTTATCTCTATGGACCAGAAAAGAAAATGTGCTTTTATTATCAATCTCTACAACGATATGGTGATGTTCTACCTTTCCAGGAGAAACACTTGAAAATTTAGTAGAATATTTATGGGAACAAGAAAGGTGGACACCTGAACAGGCTGGAAAATGTATAGAGCATGAATGCCTAAGCTCATAGCAAAATGTTTGGCAAGAAAGGGAATGTTAATGTTAGTGTGAAATACACAGTGGATTCAGTTATTAATTTTCCCACCAAAGTTTTACTTCAAAAAACAAAGAGTGCAGACTAGTCAGTGTTTCATAATAGAAAAAGAGCATACCTTAGGAAATAGTTCAGGGAGATATTTTAGTTCCTTTGCTTTGTTTTTCAATTAGTCATTTGGCTATTTTGTGCACTTCCTTTCCTTGGGGAAATGTTCTGAATCTGATCTGATTATTTTTTAAACCTATTCATTGTGTGCAAAATACTTTTGGTATTTGTAAATTTACAAAATGTTCTTAACCTCAAGAGAAAATGAGTTGGAGAAAATTAAAACAAGTCCAAATCATTAAGTACATTTTTTGAAATCCCTCAAGTGTAGGGAGAATGTAGGTAGAATTGAACAATACTCAGGCTTGGACCAGAACTTAGACATCTAAAGGGTCAAAATGATTTTATATGAAATCCTGTTTTTTTTTTTTTATTATTTGAGACTTCTTAAAAAGAAAAGGATGGATTGGAGAAAAGCATGAAAGAGGCAAGCTTATCAGAATTCAAATTTGTCTAGGGTATGTTGGTGTAACTAGCCTTCCCCAATCCATCAAGCTTACCATCCTAGTGAAATTTCAATTCCTTTCAAATCAGGGAAAAGGTGCCAGGCTAGTACTGAGGGTAAATCAAAATATAAACCAGACTGAATTCTTCCCCACACGAACTGTTTAACATGATGAAATGGGATTGAAGAAGAAAAATAATGTCATAATGTTGTATATGTTTATAATATAATCATATTGCAAAGAGGATTTTCAAGGTCATCTCCCAGAAGTCAAAGGGAGGTGAACTCTACTTCTCACCTTTTAAATCCTTCCTATCCCCCCCAGACAGTTTTTGTTCCACATCTGTTTCAGACTCTACAAAAAAATTTTTTAAGATCTTATTTATTTATCAGATAGAGATCACAAGTAGGCAGAGAGGCAGGCAGAGAGGGAGGGAGGAAGCAGTCTCCCTACTGAGCAGAGAGCCCAATGTGGGGCTCAATCCCAGGACCCTGAGATCATGACCTGAGCTGAAGGCAGAGGCTTTAACCCACTGAGCCATCCAGGCACCCCTCTACAAAACTTTCTAATGTGCTTACTGTTTATACCACAAGTGAGATTCCATTGTAAATATTTCTTGATTATAGTTCTAAAACCATGGTAGGAGTATCTTT
The DNA here is from genome assembly GCF_002288905.1 of Enhydra lutris kenyoni. NCBI lineage: Eukaryota > Metazoa > Chordata > Mammalia > Carnivora > Mustelidae > Enhydra > Enhydra lutris. Next base: position 7,386 of record NW_019154430.1, on the reverse strand, counting down.
TGCCCCAAGCAAGATGACAGCATAACATGCAGGACAACAGAGTGGCCAAAGGTGTGGACTTCAGAGCCAGATGACTTAGGTACAAAGCCCTGGGTCACCAATGGGAGAGTTACCTAATTCCCTAAGCCTCGGTTTCCCCATCTCCAAAATGGGAATATTAATACTTCCTACTTCAAGAGTTTTGAGGCTCAATGAGGTAGTGTTGAAAAAAACTAATAAACATAAATGTTACCCATGATTAACGTCTCATTTAGGTAAATCCATTATTGCATTCCAAAAGTATTTCCCGGGTGCCTATCCTATGCCACATACTCTTCTCAGGTCATGACCTCAGGGTCCTGGAATGCAGCCTCGGGTCTGGCTCCCTGCTCAGAGGGGACTCTGCTTCTCTCCCTCTTCCCAGGCTCATGCTCTCTGTCACCATCACTATCTCTGTCCCTCTCTCTCAAATAAATAAATAAATAAATAAATAAAATCTCTGAAAAATGAAATAAAAAAAATAAAGTCTGACCTCACCACAGTTTAATTGGAGATTGTGGTGCTCAGGGAACTATGACTATAGAAACTGGAGATATTAGTTTTAAAATGTATAAAACAGATGAAAATAAAACATCCACACTCTTAGCTGCATTGCTATATTCCTTACTCAACAATATATTAATCAACATGGTAAATCTATAGCATGCTAATTACATCATTACATAGAATTATCTGTTTAGAGAAGCACTGTCCAACAGAAATATAACATATGCACAAATGTAATTTAAATTTTTTCATTTAACATTAAAAACATAAAAAGAAATTGAAATTGAGTAATGAATTTTATTTAACCCAATTTCTCCAAAATAGTAACGTTTCAATGACAACGTGATCAATATTAAAAAATTATTAATGAGCTATTTTACATTCTTCTTTATAAAATTCACATTGTGTTTTACACTTGCAGCACGCCTCTCATTGGCCCAATTTCCAGTGTTCAATGGTCCCAGGAGGGTCAACCATGCAAGTCTACAGTGTGCTGAGTAGTAATGGACACACACACGCAGCTCACCACCAGCTCTCCCAGGTTTTGAAGTTCCATTATATGTCAGAAGTGTAAATTAGCCAGTCTAATACCCACCATGCTTGTTTCTTTAAAGATCTGAAAACTAGAGCCTAGGCTTAAAATGCTTTTAATTGATATTAGGTGTAACATGTTAAGAAAATAAAATCAGTGGCTATTGATGCGCTACTTCCCTTTTGCAGCTATACTTACCATGAACTTAGTGGCTTGAAAAAAAACAGGGGTGCCTAGCTGGCTAAGTCGATAGAGCATGTAACTCTTGATCTTGGGGTGGTGAGTTAAAGCCCGACATTGTGTGTAAAGATTACTGGAAGAAGGGAGGGAAGGAAGAAGGAGGGAAGGAAGGAAGGAAGGGAGGAAGGAAGGAAGGAAGGAAGGAAACCACAAATTTATTTTATTATAATTAAGGAAGTCCGAAGTCTAAAATGGGATAGCCGGGCTGTATTCCTTCTGAAGGCTCTAGGGAAGCCTTTTCCTGCTTCTCGACGCCACTTGTATTCCTACACATAACCCTGCCCTCTGAGGAACCAGTCACCACGGTCCCCGGAGCTTGTCTGGGGAGAGCGCGACACGCCGCCCCGGGAGCACAGGGGAGCCCTTGGCATTGCAGTCGGGAAACCGACGCGAAGTAGGAGAGCCAGCCCTCTGAGGAACAGCGGGGCGCTGGCAAGACAGGGGTCAGCCACTCCCTCTGCGGAGAGACAGAAGACTGGCTCCTCAGGAAACACGAGGGGACGACGAGTGCAAGGGCGTGGGCTCCACTCTGAGAAAGGAGTCTGGGCAGAAGGCAGGCCTATCCTGGGCCTCTAGGCCCAAGGTGACAGCAGGTCCTTGGCCACCTGACCCTGGGGCAGCCTTTGCAGGTCCACCGGGCGCCTGACCCTGAACTCGAAGAAACAGCTCCGTCTAGGTACGGGAAATTGCCTAACGTCTTCCTCCAGGATGTGGCGCCGTTTTTGGTGGCAGGGCTGGCTTGGGAAGGAACGGGGACAGTGCCCCACAGGGAGACCCGTGACAGGGCACGGGCGGTGCGTGTGCTCCGGTCGCCTGTCCTCTCGTCTGGGGAAGGCTCAGGCCTGTTCCTGAGTCCGCCTGAATGCGAGTGGAAAAGGCCAGGCCTTGGCTAAGCCGGGAGCAGCCAGTCTGTGCAGAGTGCCCCCGTGGGCGACGCAGGCTGCTGCAGGCACGAGGCTACGACTCCAGACGTGGGTGAGGCAGGGTGAGCCCAGGGTGCGAACCTGGGCCCCGGGAAAGCAAGGCCCAAAAGGCACCCACTCTCCCGCCACACTTCTTCCCTTCCGCGAGAGAGCGAACGCCCAAAGCCTTGCTGGCAAGCAGCGGCGCAGTGCGGTTCGCGCCCAGCGGGAAAAGCTCTGCGAAAGCTCAGCGTTCGCTGGGAAGGAAGAGTCGGGTCTTTGGGATGCTGCTGCTTGCCGGCGCCAAGTGCTCCACAGTGCGGCGTGAGAGACCACCCCAGAAGGAAACCTTCTTTGCCCGCACATCCAGTCTGCCCAAGAGAGAAGCGCGTTGGTGCCTGTGGCCGCAGCCTTAAGGAAAGGGACAAGTCTGTCACCATGTTCCCCGGAGCTCGTCAAGGGCGAGCGTGGCACTCCGCCCAGGGAGCACAGGGGAGCACTTGGCATTGCAGTCAGGAAACTGACGCGAAGTAGGAGAGCCAGCCCTCTGCGAAACAGCGGGGCGCTGGCAAGACAGGTGTCACCCAATCCCTGTGCGGAGAGACAGAAACCTGGCTGCTCAGGAAACACGAGGGGACGACGAGTGCAGGGGCGCGGGCTCCACTCTGAGAAAGGAGTCTGGGCAGAAGGCAGGCCTGTCCTGGGCCTCTAGGCCCAAGGTGACAGCAGGTCCTTGGCCACCTGTCCCTGGGGCAGCCTTGGC
>NW_019154430.1:2380-4373 GCF_002288905.1 Enhydra lutris kenyoni | reverse complement strand
ACCGGGCGCCCGACCCTGAACTCGCAGAAACAGCTCCCTGGAGGCACGGTCAGTCGCCTACCGTCACCTCCAGGATGTGGCGGCATTTGCAGTGGCAGGGGAGGCCGGGAAAGGAACGGGGACAACCCCCACAGGGCGACTCCGTGCCAGGGCGAGAGCGGTGCGCAGTGCTCCGGTCGCTTCTCCTCTCGTCTGGTGAAGGCTCAGGCCTGTTCCTGAGTCCGGCTGAACGGGAGTGGAAAAGGCCAGGCCTTGGCTAACCGGGAGCAGCCAGTCTGTGCAGAGTGCAACCCTGGGCGATGCACGCTGCCGCAGGCACGAGGCTACGTCTCCAAACGTGGGTGAGGCAGGGTGAGCCCAGGGTGCGAACCTGGGCCCCGGGAAATCAAGGCCCAAGAGGCACCCACTCTCCCGCCACACTTCTTCCCTTACGCGAGAGAGTGAACACCCCAAGCCTTGCTGGCAAGCAGTGGCGAAGTGCGGTTCGCGCCCAGCGGGAAAACCCTCTGCGAAAGCTCAGCATTCGCTGGGAAGGAAGAGTCAGGTCTTTGGGCTGCTGCTGCTTGCCTGAGCCAAGTGCTCCACAGTGCGTCGTGAGAAAACAGCTCAGAACGAAACCTTCTTTTCCCAGACCTCCTGTCTCCCCAAGAGAGAAGCGTGTTGGCACCTGTGGCAGCAGCCTTAAGGAAAGGGACAAGCCAGTCACCAGCACCCCCGGAGCTTGTCGGGGGAGAGCGCGGCACGCCGCCCGGGAGCACAGGGGAGCCCTTGGCATTGCAGTCGGGAAACCGACGCGAAGTAGGTGAGCCAGTCCTCTGAGGAACAGCGGGCCGCTGGCAAAACAGGTGTCACCCACTCCCTGTGCGGAGAGACAGAAGCCTGGCTGCTCAGGAAACACGAGGGGACGACGAGTTCAGGGGCGCGGGCTCCACTCTGAGAAAGCAGTCTGGGCAGAAGGCAGGCCTGTCCTGGGCTTCTAGGCCCAAGGTGACAGCAGGTCCTTGGCCACCTGTCCCTGGGGCAACCTTGGCGTGTCCACCGGGCGCCCCATCCTGAACTCGAAGAAACAGCTCCCTGGAGGCACGGGCAATCGGCTACCGTCTTCCTCCAGGATGTGGCAGCGTTTGCGGTGGCAGGGGTGGCCGGGGAAGGAACGGGGACAGTCCCCCACAGGGGGACTCCATGCCAGGGAGCGGGCGGTGTGCCGTGCTCCGGTCGCCTCTCCTCTGGTCTTGGGAAGGCTCAGGCCTGTTCCTGAGTCCGCCTGAACGCGAGTGGAAAAGGCCAGGCCTTGGCTAAACCGGGAGCAGCCATTCTGCGCAGAGTGCCACCCTGGGAGACGCACGCTGCTGCAGGCCCGAGGCTCCGTCTCCAGACGTGGCTGAGGCAGGGTGAGCCCAGAGCTCGAACCTTGGCCCCGGTAAAGCAAGGCCCAAGAGGCAACAACTCTCCCGCAACACTTCTTTCCTTCCACCAGAGAGCGAACGCCCAAAGCCTTGCTGGGAAGCAGCAGCGAATGCGTTTCGCGCCAAGCGGGAAAATCTCGGAGAAAGCTCAGCATTCGCTGGGAAGGAAGAGTCGGGTCTTTGGGCTGCTGCTGCTTGCCTGAGCCAAGTGCTCCGCAGTGCGGCGTGAGAAAACAGCCCAGAACGAAACCTTCTTTGCCCGGACCTCCTGTCTGCCCGAGAGAGAAGCGTGTTGGCGCCTGTGGTAGCAGCCTTAAGGAAAGGGATAAGCCTGTCACCACGGTTCCCGGAGCTTGTCTGGGGAGAGCCTTTCACCGGCCCGGGAGTCCAGAGCAGCCCTTGGCATTGCAGTCGGGAAAGGGACGCGAAGCAGGAGAGCCAGCCCTCTGAGGAACAGCGGGCCTCTGGCAAGACAAGTGTCACCCACTCCCTCTGCGGAGAGACAGAAGCCTGGCTGCTCAGGAAACACGAGGGGACGACGAGTGCAGGGGAGCCGTCTACACTCTGAGAAAGGAGTCTGGGCAGAA
>NW_019154430.1:0-1440 GCF_002288905.1 Enhydra lutris kenyoni | reverse complement strand
TCTTTGGGCTGCTGCTGCTTGCCTGAGCCAAGTGCTGGGCAGTGCGGCGTGAGAAAACAGCCCAGAACGAAACCTTCTTTGCCCGGACCTCCTGTCTGCCCGAGAGAGAAGCGTGTTGGCGCCTGTGGTAGCAGCCTTAAGGAAAGGGATAAGCCTGTCACCACGGTCCCCGGAGCTTGTCTGGGGAGAGCCTGTCACCCGCCCGGGAGTCCAGAGAAGCCCTTGGCATTGCAGTCTGGAAAGGGACGCGAAGCAGGAGAGTCAGCCCTCTGAGGAACAGCGGGCCTCTGGCAAGACAAGTGTCACCCACTCACTCTACAGAGAGAAAGAAGCCTGGCTGCTCAGGAAACACGAGGGGACGACGACTGCAGGGGAGCCGTCTACACTCTGAGAAAGGAGTCTGGGCAGAAGGCAGGCCTGTCTTGGGGCTCTAGGCCCAAGATGACAGCAGGTCCTTGGCCACCTGTCCCTGGGGCAGCCTTGGCGTGTCCACCGGGAGCCCGACCCTGAACTCGCAGAAACAGCTCCCTGGAGGCACGGGCAATCGTCTACCGTCTTCCTCCAGGATGTGGCAGCGTTTGCGGTGGCAGGGCTGGCCGGGGAAGGAACGGGGACAGTCCCCCACATGGTCACTCCATGCCAGGGCGCGGGCGGTGTGCCGTGCTCCGCTCTCCTCTCCTCTTGTCTGGGGAAGGCTCAGGCCTGTTCCTGAGTCCGCCTGAACGCGAGTGGAAAAGGCCAGGCCTTGGCTAAGCCGGGAGCAAAGAGTCTGTGCAGAGTGCTATCCTGGGACACGCACGCTGCTGCAGGCCCGAGGCTCCGTCTCCAGACGTGGCTGAGGCAGGGTGAGTCCAGGGCACGAACCTGGGCCCCGGGAAATCAAGGCCCAAGAGGCAACAACTCTCCCGCAACACTTCTTCCCTTCCACGGGAGAGGGAACGCCCAAAGCCTTGCTGGGAAGCAGCAGCGAAGTGCGTTTCGCGCCAAGCGGGAGAAACTCGGGGAAAGCTCAGCATTCGCTGGGAAGGAAGAGTCTGATCTTTGGGCTGCTGCTGCTTGCCTGAGCCAAGTGCTGGGCAGTGCGGCGTGAGAAAACAGCCCAGAACGAAACCTTCTTTACCCGGACCTCCTGTCTGCCCGAGAGAGAAGCGTGTTGGCGCCTGTGGTAGCAGCCTTAAGGAAAGGGATGAGCCTGTCACCACGGTCCCCGGAGCTTGTCTGGGGAGAGCCTGTCAAACGCCCGGGAGTCCAGAGCAGCCCTTGGCATTGCAGTCTGGAAAGGGACGCGAAGCAGGAGAGTCAGCCCTCTGAGGAACAGCGGGCCTCTGGCAAGACAAGTGTCACCCACTCCCTCTGCGGAGAGAAAGAAGCCTTCTGCCCAGACTCCTTTCTCAGAGTGTAGACGGCTCCCCTGCACTCGTCGTCCCCTCGTGTTTCCTG
>NW_019154429.1:13172-28497 GCF_002288905.1 Enhydra lutris kenyoni | reverse complement strand
CAGAGGTCACAGTCTCTGAATTTCTTCTCTGTTAGGTGTTCCTCCTCCTAGTAATTTTGCTGAGAGGTGGGTGAGGGGTTGTACAGCTGAATATATCAACCACGATCCAGGCAAGTTGCAATCTGTAACATTGCATAGTATTGGAAGTCACCACCAAAAAGAAAGAAAAAAAAGGAAAAAAGGAGAGTGAAAGAGAGGGAGAGAGAAACAAGAGATGGCCCAGCCAAATTGAACCCCCAAAGTAAGATTTATAATGTATATGAACAGCAATGAACAAACAAAATATCTGACCAAAGTAGATTGGAAAAAAAAAAAAAAAAGAACCCAGACAAAATAAACTCCAAGAATAAGATTTATATAATACCAAAAAGAGAAAAAAAAAAAAGAGATGCAGAAACACTGACAGAAGAAAAACAAAAAGTTGGAAGGTGGTTATAAATCCTCAGTGTGGGTGAGGAATGTTATTTTGGTTCTTCTTGGGAGTATCTTGATATCTTTGTTAAATGACTCAAGTTTCCAGAGATGTAGTGCCAGCTTGGTAGTCATGTACACTTTCCAGAGATAAAGGGAGATTAAAACTGGTTTATATATAGGGATAAGATTGAATACAGAAAAAGGAATACCTTGACGCTTGTATCTGTTTGTATATATAAAAAAGATAAAGAAAAAAGAAAAAAAAATGCTGTATATATATATATATATACATATATATATATATATATGAAAAAAGTTCAAGTTAAAAGGTTATCATTAATTATGAAGTATTAAACCTCTAATTGTAATGGTAAGTATGTTCAAATTTCTTTAAAAAAAGAGAATCCTGAGAATGAATTAAAAAAAAAAGTTATATCTATGAAATTTACAGGTTTTAGGGAAATACCTTTAGCTAATATATTGTTTTTTCCCCCTGATGTTGGAGTTTTATAGTTTTTGGAGACCCTGTGGTGATTATTTTCTCATACTTTTGGCTTGCCTTATGGAGGAGGATCCCGCTGCATTGTTTTTCAGTCAGTCTTGCTTGGGCTGAGTCTTCCTGATACCTCCTAAGGGTCTGGGATCTGTGGAAATTAGTTTTTCAGAGATTTGTTCTCTGGAGGTTTTATTCCTTTGGTGGTTTTTTGGAGGTTTAGTAGAAAGCAAACTGCACCCAGACCTCTGCCTTAGAGAGAAGCCTCAGCCTGCTCCCCTCTGTGGTCCAGATCATGTAGATCCCCCCCACTGCAAACTTCGCTGAACAGCACATTTTTTTTTTTTCAGTGCACGCCCCCAGCCACTGTCTCAGTGGTCACCAGAGGTGCCTGCTTGTCTCTTCACCCCCCTTGTCACTAAAAGTGTGAGTGATATTGGTCAAGGGAGCACCCTTCTGGAGGCTGCCTTTGCCAGGACTACTGTCCAGGCCCAAGGAAGGGTGCGTTCAGACCCCAGGGTCACGTAGCTCGTGGAAGGCTGCCATTGAGGGATCCTGACCAGAGATCATGCAGCANTCGTGGAAGGCTGCCATTGAGGGATCCTGACCAGAGATCATGCAGCATTCTCTCAGGCATGGCCTGGAATCATTCAAACCCTTTGGCCAGGGACAGAAAACCACAGTCATACAGAGAACCAGCTGGTGCCCACACCAGAATCTCTCACACATGTGCGATAGTGCATAGACACCATGGTCCATGCAGGGCATGAATAGTGTGAAAGTCTGTGGACCTAGAGAGCACAAGCAGGAGCCCACACCAGACTCTCATGTGCGGGCAGGAGTCCACCCAGCCAAGTGGTGGTGCAAGTAGTAGAAAACTGGGGGCTCATGGACCATGGACTGGAGGCTCTGACACACTCTCTCTGGCATGGATCATCATTGTTAGTGGCCATCCTGGGTCACTGGGTTTAGGCCATGTTTCTGACTACCTGATATTTTTAATTGCTTGTCTAGTATGGCCACGGAATCGAGGGGTAGCCTCATGGGTCCATGGGAGATTCTAGTTATCTGGGGATTCTGCCCAGGTCCCAAGAGTGTGGTGTCTTTCTGGGGGAAGGGAAGGGTGCTGTTTTCCATCTCAGGCGTCCCGCCCAAACAGGGATTCCAGAGACGGGTTCTGGGTCTGGGCGCCTGGATAAGCATGCCATGGCTTATGTATTGGGCCTATGGGCATGACAGGCTCCACTGTGGGCTCCTGGTCCAGCTCCCAAGGGGGCTTGTTTGAAAGGTGTCTCAGGCTGAGGGTCACAATACCTGTTTGTGCCTAGCTACCCCTCCTGTGTGGGCGTGGTCTCAGGGGCCATGCACCTGGCCCCCACTCTGAGGATTGACCACATTCTTAACATCCAGTTTTACTGCCATGGGGAAGGAGGAGTACTGTTTGTGGTAAGGTTCCCCAAAGGGCAGGAATTTGAGCTAGGTTCTGGATGCAGATATCTGAATACCCAGGTTGGTTCGACATGACAACCACGAGCCAAGGAAGGTCCCACCTGCAGGATATGGGGCCCGCAACCTGGGTGGCTGACAGGAGGTCGGGGCTCGGGCTGTGTCAGACAGAGCATTAGTTCACAGGCCGGCCTATGATATTGGGGTTCCGTTGTTGGCCGTGCACCTGGATCCTCTGGTGAGGTTTCTGGACAGACCCATACAGCACTTCTTCTTTCTGGTGGCCAGGCAGAAGGCTGCCTCGTGTCTCCAGAATTCCACATTGGAGGGCTTGCAGGCATCGAGTGTGAGGATGGAGTCTGAAAACACAAGCTACGGTTAAGTTCTGTGCCAAGCGTATGGAAGATCCAGTGTGCAGCAGCTCTTTGGAGGTTTCCAGCACCTGAGTAAGGACGAGTGTCAGACGTCTGCTTACGCGGAAGTTTGTATCCATGATGACCAACGAATGGTGGGGTGTCCTCCAGAAGCCTCAAAAGCTTTCCCAAAGTGTAGATTGTGAGCTGCTTCAAACAGCAAGGTGTCCTCCTGTGAGACTGGCGAAGTCCAATTTGAGGAGTCCAGGGTCCCCCATTTGGAAAGATTCGATAGCAGAGCTCTCTGAATGGAAGCCTGGAAAGCCCACTCGCGATACCATTGCAGCCGAGGAAGAGGGCAGACTTGATCTGCTGCCTCTTGTTCGAAGCTCCAAGTGATCTGACTTGACGGTGTTTCTCGGTCTGACGGGTCAAAATGCTGCTTGGTGTCCAGGGAGACCTTAGAAAGAGGCGGTGGCTCTGTGGCCATGGAGGATTCTCCATCCCTAAGAATTGGACCCAGTTCCCTAGAGCCAGGTTTCCTTCTCGGGACAGGAGGTGTACTGTTGTATGGCTCACGGAACAGATGTTGGACCATATGTTGGTTTTTCAGAGCAGGACTCTGTGGACAAAGGCCTGAAAACCTAAGTTAGGTTTCCAATGAGGTGCTAGGGGCATGTCAGGTTCAATCTTCGGGCTCAGGGCCAATGACCTGCATGTCTTCCTTGAGGTAGGTGTTGAGGGTGTTTCAGATGGCGCACTTTTTCCAGAGCGCCCTATGAAATTGGGGTGGGCTCAGTTGCCTTGCAGGTTTCTCCTTCGCTGGCACATTTGGCAACTGAGACAGGCAGTATTTCCTCCAGAGAGCATCCCCGATGTTGAAGTGTGGTTATGGAGGCCCAATCATGGAGGGCATGTGGGTCAGGGCTTTGGACCGAGTCTTCAGACACCAACTCGCATAAGGGATAGGGTTGAGGTGATTGCAGGCCCGATCTTCAGACCATGAGAGCACTTCCTTGGGACGGGACATTCGGGTGGATGGAAGGCAGTAGCACTGGCTTTTCTGTCTGGATTGCATGCCTAGTAAGGCCACGGAATGGAGGGGTAGCCTCATGGGTCCACAGGAGATTCTAAGTATCTGGGGATTCTGCCTAGCTTCCAAGAGTGTGGGGTCTTTCTGGGGGAAGGGGAGAGTGCTGTTTTCCATCTAAGGGGTCCTGCATGAACAGGGATTCCAGAGGCGGTTTCTGGGTCCAGGCACCTGGATAAGCCCACCAAGGCTTAGGATTTGGGCCTATGGGCATGACAGACTCCACTGTGGGCTCCTGGTCCAGCTCCCGAGGGTGCTTGTTTGAAAGGAGTCTCAGGCTGAGGGTCACAATGCCTGTTTGTGCCCAGCTGCCCCTCCTGAGTGGGCGTGGTCTCATGGGCCATGCACCTGGCTCCCACTCTGAGGATTGGACACCATTCTCAACACCCAGTTTTCCTGCCATGTGGAAGGAGGAGTACTGTTTTGTTGTTCAAGTTCCCCGAAGTGCAGGAATTTGAGCTAAGTTCTGGGGACAGATACCTGAATACCCAGGATGATTCGATATAACAATCTCGGGCCAAGGCACGTCCCACCTGCAGGATATGGGGCCCTCAACATGGGTGGCTGACAGGAGGTCGGGGCTCGGGCTGTGTCAGAGAGAGCATTAGTTCACAGGCTGGCCTATGATATTGGGGATCCGTTGTTGGCCATGCACCTGACCCTCAGGTGAGGTTCGAGACAGAGCCATAGGGCACTTCTTCTGTCTGGTGGCCAGGCAGAAGGCTGCCTTGTGTCTCCAGAATTCCCCATATGGAGGACTTGCAGGCGTCGAGTGTGAGGACGGAAGTCTGAAAACACAAGCTATGGTTAAGTTCTGTGCCAAGCGTATGGCAGATACAATGTGCAGCAGCTCTTTCGAGATTTCTGGCACCTTAGTAAAGGCGAGTGTCAGAAGTCTGCTCACGCTGAAGTTTGTATCCATGATGACCAACGAATGGTAGGGTGTTCTCAAGAAGCCTCAAAAGCTTTCCCAAAGTGTAGCTTGTGAGCTTCTTCAAATAGCAAGATGTCCTCCTGCAGGACCGGGAAATCCAGTTAGAGGGTTCCAGGGTCCCCCATTTGGAAAGATTCGATAGCAGAGCTCTCCGAATGGAAGCCTGGAAAGCCCACCTCGTGTTAAATTTGCAGCCGAGGAACCAGGCAGGCTTGATCCGCTGCCTCTCGTTCAAAGTTCCAAGTGATCTGACTTGACGGAGGTTCTCAGTCTGACGGGTCACAATGCTGCTTGGTGTCCAGGGAGACCTTATAATGTGGCGGTGCCTCCGGGCCCATGCAGGATTCTCCTTCCCTGAGGATTGGACCCAGTTCCCTAGAGCCAGGTTAGCTTCTAGGGACAAGAGGTGTACTGTTGTATGGCTCAGGGAACACATGATGGATTATATGTTGGTTTTCCAGAACAGGCCACTGTGGACAGAGTCCTGAAAACCAAGTTAGGGATCTGATGTGGTGATAGGGCATGTCAGTTTCAATCTTCTGGCTCAGTGCCTATGACGTGAGTGTCTTCCTTGAGGTAGGTGTTGAGAGTGTGTCAGACGACGCCCTTTTTCCAGAGCGGCCTATGAAATTGGGGTGGGCTCAGGGGCCTTACCCGTTTCTCCTAATCTGGAGCATTTGGGCAACTGAGACAGGCAGCAATTCCTCGAGAGAGCAGGCCTGGTGATGCAGTGTGGTTCTGGAGGCCCCATCCTGGAGGACATGTGGGTCAGGTCTTAGGTCTGAGTCTTCAGACACCAACTCGGGTGAGGGTTAGGAGCAAGGTGATTGCAGGCCCGATCTGCAGAGAGTGAGGGCAGCTCCTCGCGATGGGACATTCGGGTGGATGGAAGGCAGTAGCACAGGCTTTTCTGTCTGGATTGTGTGTCTAGTATGGCCACGGAATGGATGGGTAGCCTCATGGGTCCTTGGGAGATTCTAGCTATCTGGGGATTCTGCCTGACTCCCAAGAGTGTGGTGTCTTTCTGGGGGAAGGGAAGAGTCCTGTTTTCCATCTCAGGGGTCCCGCCTGAACAGGGATTCCAGAGACGGGTTCTGGGTCCGGGCACCTGGATAAGCCCACCAAGGCTTTGGGTTTGGCCTATGGGCATGACAGGCCCCACCTGTGGGCTCCTGGTCCAGCTCCCGTGAGGGCTTGTTTGAAAGGAGTCTCAGGCTGAGGGTCACAGTGCCTGTTTGTGCCCAGCTGCCCCTCCTGAGTGGGCGTGGTCTCAGGGGCCATGCACCTGGCTCCCACTCTGAGGATTGGACCACATTCTCAACATCCAGGTTTCCTGCCATGTGGAACGAGGAGTACTGTTTTGTGTTTCAGGATCCCCGAAATGCAGGAATTTGAGCTACGTTCTGGGGACAGATACCTGAATACCCAGGATGGTTCAACATGACAACATCGGGCCAAGGCACGTCCCACCTGAGGATATGGAGCCCGCAACCTGGGTGGCTGACAGCAGGTCCGGGGTCCAGCTGTGTCAGACAGAGCATTAGTTCACAGGCCAGCCTATGATATTGAGGTGCTGTTGTTGGCCGTGCAGGTGGATACTCAGGTGAGGTTTCTGGACAGACCCATACGGCACTTCTTCTTTCTGGTGGCCAGGCGGAAGGCTGCCTTGTCTCTCCAGAATTCCCCATAAGGAGGGCTTATAGGCGTCGAGTGTGAGCATGGAAGTCTGAAAACCCAAGCTATAGTTAAGTTCTGTGCCAAGCTTATGGCAGTTCCAGTGTGCAACAGCTCTTTCGAGATTTCCGGCACCTGAGTAAGGGCGAGTGCCAGATGTCTGCTCAAGCTGGAGTTTGTATCCATGATGACCAAGGGTGTCGTGAAGAAGCCTCGAAAGCTTTCCCAAAGAGGAGCTTGTGAGCTGCTTCAAAAAGCAAGTTGTCCTTCTTTGGGACAGGGGAAGTCCAGTTTGAGGGCTCCAGGGTCCCCCATTTGAAAGATTCGATAGCAGAGCTCTCCGAATTGAAGCCTGGAAAGCCCACCTCGCGATACCATTGCAGCCGAGGAAGAGGGCAGACTTGATCTGCTGCCTCTCGTTCAAAGCTCCAAGTGATCTGACTTGACGGTGTTTCTCGGTCTGACGGGTCAAAATGCTGCTTGGTGTCCAGGGAGACCTTAGAAAGAGGCGGTGGCTCTGTGGCCATGGAGGATTCTCCATCCCTGAGGATTGGACCCAATTCCCTAGAGCCAGGTTTCCTTCTCGGGACAGGAAGGGTATTGTTGTATGGCTCACGGAACAGATGTTGGACCATATGTTGGTTTTCCAGAGCAGGCCTCTGGGGACAGAGGCCTGAAAACCTAAGTCAGGTTTCCGATGAGGTGCTAGGGGCATGTCAGGTTCAATCTTCAGGCTCAGGGCCAATGACCTGCATGTCGTCCTTGAGGTTGGTGCTGAGGGTGTGTCAGATAGCGCCCTTTTTCCAGAGCAGCCTATGACATTGGGATGGGCTCTGTTGCCTTGCAGCTTTCTCCTTCGCTGGCGCATTTGGGCAACTGAGATGGTCAGCATTTCCTAGAGAGAGCATGCCCGGTGTTGAAGTGTGGTTATGGAGGCCCAATCATGGAGGGCATGTGGGTCAGGGCTTTGGACCGAATCTTCAGACACCAACTTGGGTAAGGGATAGGGGTGTGGTGATTGCAGACCCGATCTGCAGACCCTGAGAGCAGCTCATCGGGATGGGACATTCGGGTGGATTGAAGGCAGTAGCACAGGCTTTTCTGTCTGGATTGTGTGTCTAGTATGGCCATGGTTTGGAGGGGTAGCCTCATGGGTCCAAGGGAGATTCTAGTTATCTGGGGATTCTGCCCGTCTCCCAAGAGTGTGATGTCTTTCTGGGGGAAGGGAAGAGTGCTGTTTTCCATCTCAGGGGTCCCGCACAAACAGGGATTCCAGAGACGGTTTCTGGGTCCGGGCGCCTGGGTAAGCCCAACAAGGCTTAGGTATAGGGCCTATGGGCATGACAGACTCCACGGTGGGCTCCTGGTCCAGCTCCCAAGGGGGCTTGTTTGAAAGGGGTCTCAGGCTGAGGGTCACAATGCCTGTTTGTGCCCAGCTGCCCCTCCTGAGTGGGCGTGGTCTCATGGGCCATGCACCTGGCTCCCACTCTGAGGATTGGACCACATTCTCAACATCCAGTTTTCCTGACATTGGGAAGGAGGAGTACTGTTTTGTTGTTCAAGTTCCCCGATGGGCAGGAATTTGAGCTAAGTTCTGGGGACAGATACCTGAATACCCAGGTTGGTTCGACATGACAACCTCGGGCCAAGGCATGTCCCACCTTCAGGATATGGGGCCCACAACCTTGGTGGCTGACAGGAGGTCGGGGCTCGAGCTGGGTCTGACAGAGCATTAGTTCACAGGCCGGCCTATGATATTGGGGATCCGTTGTTGGCTGTGCAGGTGGATCCTCAGGTGAGGATTCTGGACTGACCCATAGGGCACTTCTTTCTGGTGGCCAGGCAGAAGGCTGCCTTGTGTCTCCAGAATTCCCCATATGGAGGGCTTGCGAGCATCGAGTGTGACCATGAAAGTCTGAAACACAAACTATGGTTAATTTCTGTACAACGCGTATGGCAGTTCCGGTGTGCAGCAGTTCTTTCGAGATTTCCAGCACCTGAATAAGGCGAGTGTCAGACGTATGCTCACGCTTGATTTGTATCCATGATGACCAGGAATGGTGGGATGTCCTCCAGAAGCCTCGGAAGCTTTCCCAAGCTAGAGCTAGTGAGGCACTTCAAACAGTAAGATGTCTTCCTGGGGGACCGGGGAATTTCGGTTAGAGGGCTCCAGGGTCCGCCATTTGGAAAGATTCGATAGCAGAGCTCTCCGAATGGATGCCTGGAAATCCCATCTCGCGATACCATTGCAGCTGAGGAAGAGGGCAGACTTGATCCGCTGCCTCTCGTTTCAAAGTTCCAAGTGATCTAACTTGATGGATGTTCTCAGGCAGACGGGTCACTATGCAGCTTTTGTCCAGGGAGACCTTAGAATGTGGCAGTGGCTCTGGGGCCATGCAGGATTCTCCTTCCCTGAGGATTAGACCCAGTTCCTGAGAGCCAGGTTTCCTTCTCGGGACAGGAGGGGTAATGTTGTATGGCTCAGGGAACAGATGTTCGTGCATATGTTGTTTTTCCACAACAGGCCTATGGGAACAGAGGCCTGAAAACCAAGTTAGGATTCTGATGTGATGCTAGGGGCATGTCAGTTTCAATCTTCGGACTCAGTGCCTATGACCTGAGTGTCTTCCTTGAGGTAGGTGCTGAGTGTGTGTCACATGGTGCCCTTTTTCCAGAATGGCCTATGAAATTGGGGTGGGCTCAGGGGTCTTGCAGGATTCTCCTAATCTGGAGCATCTGGGCAACAGACATTCAGCATTTCCTGAGAGAGCAGGACTGGTGATGCAGTGTGGTACTGGAGCCCCATCCTCGAGGGCATGTGGGTCAGGGCTTTGGACCAAGTCTTCAGACACCAACTCGGGTGAGGGTTAGGGCAGAGGTGATTGCAGGCCAGATCTGCAGACTGTGAGGGCAGTTCCTCGGGATGGGACATTCGGGTGGATGGAAGGAAGTAGCACAGACTTTTCTGTCTGGATTGCGTTTCTAGTATGGCCACGGCATGGAGGGTAGCCTCATGGGTCTATGGGAGATTGATTCTAGCTATCTGGGGATTCTGCCCGGCTGCCAAGATTGTGGGGTCTTTCTGGGGGAAGGGAAGAGTGCTGTTTTCCATCTCAGGAGTCCCGCCTGAACAGGGATTCCAGAGACGGGTTCTGTGTCTGGACACCTGGATAACACCACCAAGGCTTAGGATTTGGGTCTATGGGCATGACAGGCCCCACAAGTGGACTCCTGGTCCAGCATCCGAGGGGGATTGTTTGAAAGGGGTCTCAGGCTGAGGGTCACAATGCCTGTTTGTGCCCAGCTGCCCCTCCTGAGTGGGCGTGGTCTCATGGGCCATGCACCTGGCTCCCACTCTGAGGATTGGACCACATTCTCAACATCCTGTTTTCCTGCCATGGGGATGGCGGAGTACGGTTTTGTGGTTCAGGTTGCCCCATGGGCAGGAATTTGAGCTAAGTTCTGGGGACAGATAACTGAATACTTAGGTTGGTTCGACATGACAACCACGGGCCAAGGAAGGTCCCACCTTCAGGATATGGGGCCCACAACCTGGGTCGCTGACAGGAGGTCGAGCTCGGGCTCTGTCAGGCAGAGCATTAGATCACAGGCTGGCCTATGATATTGGGGTTCCGTTGTTGGTCGTGCACCTGGATCCTCAGGTGAGGTTTCTGGACAGACCCATAGGGCACTTCATCTTTCAGGTGGCCAGGCAGAAGGCTGCCTTGCGTCTACAGAATTCCCCATATGGAGGGCTTGCAGGCATCGAGTGTGAGCATGAAAGTCTGAAACACAAGCTACGGTTAATTTCTGTGCAACGAGAATGGCAGTTTCAGTGTGCAGCAGCTCTTTTGAGATTTCTGGCACCTGAGTAAGGGCGAGTGTCAGACGTCTTCTCACGTTTGAGTTTGTATCCATGATGACCATCGAATGGTGGGGTGTCCTCCAGAAGCCTCAGAAGCTTTTCCAAGCTGGAGCTTGAGAGCTGCTTCAAACAGCAAGGTGTCTTCCTGTGGGACCGGGGAATTCCAGTTAGAGGGCTCCAGGGCCAGCCATTTGGAAAGATTCGATAGCAGAGCTCTCTGAAATGACGCCTGGAAAGCCCACCTCGCGATACTATTGCAGCCGAGGAAGAGGGCAGACTTGATCCGCTGTCTCTCGTTCAAGATCCAAGTGATCTGACTTGACGGATGTTCTCAGTCTGACGGGTCACAATGCGGCTTGGTGTCCAGGGAGACCTTAGAATGTAGTGGTGGCTCTGGGGCCATGCAGGATTCTCCTTCCCTGAGGATTGGACCCAGTTCCCGAGAGCCAGGTTTCCTTCTCAGGACAGGAGTGGTATTGTTGTATGGCTCAGGGAACGGATGTTGGTGCGTATGTTGGTTTTCCAGAACAGGCTTCTGGGGACAGAGTCTTGAAAACCTAAGTAAGGGATCCTTTGAGGTGCTAGGGGCATGTCAGTTTCAATCTTCGGGCTCAGTGCCAATGACCTGAGTGTCTTCCTTGAGTTATGTGCTGAGGGTGTGTCAGACGGCACAATTTTCTAGAGCAGCCTATGAAATTGGGGTGGGCTCAGGGGCTTTGCAGGTTTCTCCTAATCTGGAGCATTTGGGCAACTTAGACGGGCAGCATTTCCACGAGATAGCAGGACCGGTGATGCAGTGTGGTTCTGGAGGCCCCATTCTCGAGGGCATGTGGATCAGGTCTTTGGACTGATTCTTCAGACACCAACTCGGGTGAGGGTTAGGGGAGAGGTGATTGCAGGCCCAATCTGCAGACCGTGAGGGCAGCTCCTCACGATGGGACATTCGGGTGGATGGAAAGCAGTAGCACAGGCTTTTCTGTCTGGATTGCGTGTCTAGTATGGCTTCGGCATGGAGGGCTAGCCTCATGGGTCCATGGGAGATTCTAGCTATCTGGGGATTCTGCCCGGCTGCCAAGAATGTGGGGTCTTTCTGGGGGAAGGGAAGAGTGCTGTTATCCATCTCAGGGGTCCCGACAGATCAGGGATTCCAGAGACGGTTTCTTGGTCTGGGCGCCTAGATATGCCCACCAAGGCTTAGGTATTGGGCCTATGGGCATGACAGGCTCCACTGTGGGCTCCTGGTCCAGCTCCCGAGGGGGCTTGTTTAAAAGGGGTCTCAGGCTGAGGGTCACAATGCCTGTTTGTGCCCAGCTGCCCCTCCTGAGTGGGCATGGTCTCATGGGCCATGCACCTGGCTCCCACTCTGAGGATTGGACCACATTCTCAACATCCGGTTTTCCTGCCATGGGGAAGGGGGACTACCCTTTTGTGTTTCAGGTTCCCCGATGGGCAGGAATTTGAGCTAAGTTCTGGGGACAGATACCTGAATACCCATGTTGTTTCGACATGACAACCTCGGGCCAAGGCATGTTCCACCTGCAGGATATGGGGCCCGCAACCTGGGTGGCTGACAGGAGGTCTGGGCTCGGGCTGTGTTAGACAGAGTATTAATTCACAGGCTGTCCTATGATATTGGGGTTCCGTTGTTGGCCGTGCAGCTGGATCCTCAGGTGAGGTTTCTGAACAGACCCATAGAGCACTTCTTCTTTCTGGTGGCCAGTCAGAAGGCTGCCTTGTGTCTTCAGAACTCCCCATATGGAGGGCTTGCAGACGTCGAGTGTGAGGACAGAAGTTTGAAAACACAAGCTACGCTTAAATTCTTTGCCAAGCAGATCCAGTGTGCAGCAGCTCTTTTGAGATCTCTGACACCTGAGAAAGGGTGAGTGTCAGACGTGTGCTCACACTGGAATTTGTATCCATGAGAACCAACGAATGGTGGGGTGTCCTCCACAAGCCTCGGAAGCTCTCCCAAGCTGGAGCTTGTGAGCTGCTTCAAACAGCAAGATGTCCTCCTGTGGGACCGGGGAAGTCCGTTTAGAAGGCTCCAGGGTCCCCCATTTGGAAAGATTCGATAGCAGAGCTCTTCGAATGGATGACTGAAAAGCCCACTTCGCGATACCATTGCAGCCGAGGAAGAGGGCAGACTTGATCCGTTGACTCTCGATCATATTTCCAAGCGATCTGACTTGACGGATATTCTCAGTCTGACAGGTCACAATGTGGCTTGGTGTCCAGGGAGACCTTAGAATGTGGAGGTGGCTCTGCAGCCATGCAGGATTCTCCTTCCCTGAGGATTGGACCCAGTTCCCAAGAGCCAGGTTTCCTTCTCGGGACAGGAGGGGTATTGTTGTATGGCTCAGGGAACAGATGTTGGTTCATATGTTGGTTTTCCAGAACAGGCCTCTGGGGATAGAGGCCTGAAAACCAAGTTAGGATTCTGATTTGATGCTAGGGGCATGTCAGGTTCAATATTCACGCTTAGGCCGAATGATTTGCATGTCTTCCTTGAGGTAGGTGCTGAGGGTGTGTCAGACGATGCCCTTTTTCCAGAGTGGCCTATGAAATTGGGGTGGGCTCAGGGTCTTATAGTTGTCTCCTAATCTGGAGCATTTGGGCAACTGAGACGGGCAGCATTTCCATGAGAGTGCAGGACCGGTGTTGCAGTGTGGTTCTGGAGGCCCCATCCTGGAAGGCATGTGGGTCAGGGCTTTGGGCCGAGTCTTCAGACACCAACTCGGGTAAGGGTTAGGGGAGAGGTGATTGCTGGTCAGATCTGCATATCCTGAGGGCAGCTCCTCGCGATGGGACATTCGAGTGGATGCTAGGCAGTAGCACAGGCTTTTCTGTCTGGATTGCGTGTCTAGTATGGCCACGGAATGGATGGGTAGCCTCATGGGTGCATGGGAGATTCTAGCTAACTGGGGATTCTGCCCGGCTCCCAAGAGTGTGGGGTATTTCTGGAGGAAGGGAAGAGTGCTGTTTTCCATCTCATGGGTCCCGCCCGCACAGGGATTCCAGAGACGGGTTCTGGGTCTGGGCGCCTGGATAACCCCACCAAGGGTTAGGATTTGCCCCTATGGGCATGGCAAGCCCGCCATGTGGGCTCCTAGTACCCCTCCCGAGAGCGCTTGTTTGAAAGTCGTCTCAGTCTGAGAGTCACAATGCCTGTATTTTCCGAGCTGCCACTCCTGTGTGGCTTGGTCTCATGGGCCATGTACCAGGCTCGCACTCTGAGGATTGGACCAAATTCTCAACATCCAGTTTTCCTGCCATGGGGAAGTAGGAGTACTGTTTTGTGGTTCATCATCACACCACCTCTGCATTAGGCATACATAAAGGACACACACTTGAGCCTGAGAGAACGTCTGACCCTTGCCCTTACTTCAGATGATGTGATTCTCGCCTCAGGCTCTGCATTTTGGGCCTGCCATGCCCTAGGCCCTAAAAATTACTCGAGCTTTTGTTTTCAGACTTCTATCCTCAAACTAACTACAAAAATAATACTAGAAATGAATACAATGTATGTCATCATTTTTCCTATATGGAATCTAATCATGACTGGAGACACGAAAAAATCAGTGTTGTATTTCAACTACAGGAACATTAATGACCAACATTCATTCGTAAGACCCACCCACTACCAAAATTATCAACAACTCATTTATCGACCTACCCGCACCATCAAACATCTCAGCCTGATGAAATTTTGGCTGCTGTCTCAGAATTTGCCTAATCCTTCAAATCATAACAGGTTTATTCTTAGCTATACACTACACATCAGACACAACCACAGCCTTCTCATCAGATACACACATCTGTCGAGTTGCCAATTACGGCTGAATCATCTGATATAAACATGCCATATGGAGCCTCCATATTCTTCATCTGCCTATTCCCGCATGTAGGACGAGGCCTATACTAAGGATCTTATATATTCCCCGAAACATGAAACATCAGCATTATCCTACTATTTGCAGTTGTAGCAAAAGCATTCATAGGTTATGTTTTACCACGAGGACAAATGTCCTTTTGAGGCACAACCATAATTACCAACTTACTATCAGCCATCCCATACATTGGAACCAACCTCGTAGAGTGAATCTGAGGAGGTTTTTCAGGAGACAAAGCCAACTTAACACGATTCTTTGCCTTCCACTTTATCCTACCATTCATCTTCTTGGCACTAGCAGCAATTCATCTACTATGTCTTCACAAAACAGGATCCAACAATCCTTCTGGAATCCCATCTGATTCAGACAAAACTCCATTCCACCCATACTACACAATTAAAGACATCCTAGGTGCCCTATTCCTAATCCTAGTACTCATAATACTAGTACTATTCTCACCCTACCTACCTACTAGGGGACCCTGACAACTACATCCCTGCCAACCCACGTAACACACTGTCCCATATCAAACCCAAATGATATTTCCTATTTGTATATGCAATCCTATGATCCATTCCTAATAAACTAGGAGGAGTACTAGCCCTAGTCTTCTCAATTCTAGTCCTAGCCATTATTCCAGTATTACATACTTCAAAACAACAAGGTATGATATTCCGCCCACTAAGCCAATACCTATTTTGATTACTAGTAGCTGATCTCCTTACCTGAACATGAATTGGTGGTCAACCAGGAGAAAACCCCTTCCTCACCGTTGGTCAATAAGCCTCAATCCTTTACTTCACAATCCTCCCATTCTAATACCAACTATCAGCATTATCAAGAAGAACTTTTTAAAATGAAGTGTCTTTGTAGTATATTAATTACTTTGGTCTTGTAAACCAAAAATGGAGAACTCCATCTCCCTAAGACTCAAGGAAGAAGTAATAGACCCACCATCAGCACCCAAAGCTGACATCTTAACTAAACTATTTCCTGATTTCCTCATCCTATTATTTCAATTCATATATTTAAAAATGTCTATTACCCCATGTATATCGTGCATTAATGGTTTGCCCCATGCATATAAGCATGTACATACTATGCTTGATTTTACATACGTGCACCTCACCTAGAACACGAGCTTGATCACCAGGCCTCGAGAAACC
>NW_019154429.1:0-10172 GCF_002288905.1 Enhydra lutris kenyoni | reverse complement strand
ACAGGACTCCTCCCTTCCCACATAATGACCCCAAACTAATGGGATCCCGGCCAAATCCCCAGATAGGGAGAATCTTCCATGGATCATGAGGCCACCCCTCCATTCCATGGCCATCCTTGACACAAAATCCAGAGACAAAATCCTGAGCTACCACCTCACACTAGCCCTTATGTCATATCCCGACGAGCTCCCCTCATGGTCTGTAGAAGGGGCATGCCATACCCTCTGCCGAAAACCTACCCTGAGTTAATGTTTTTCAGAATTCTGTCCCCAGAGCCTGGGCCTACACGCCCTCCAGACTGGGGCCTCTGGAGCCACACTGCAGGACTGTGCCTGCCTTCTCAAAGAAACTCTATCCATTGCATTGGCCACAACAGTACAGATTAGGATAAACCTTTAAGGCCCCGAGGACATCCCAAAACACACTTTCTGACACAACCTGAGCAACCACCTCCACTCAGAAATGCAGGTAGATGTCCCCAGAGGCAGTAGATTGAACCACACAGGTCCCTAGGCCCTAAGCTGAACCATAGCATAGGTTTGCAGGCATCTCTCCTCAGAGGCATGGTTTCGAATGCCAGCATATGGGGGTTTCCTGAGGCACAAAACAGAACACCTCTCGTCTCCAGATGGGAACCTTACTATGTGGAGCTGTGTCAAACCCTCTGGCTAGGAGAATCTTGCCAGGCCCATGAGCCACCGCCATATTACAAGGTTACCAAGGACACAAACCCACATTATGGCTCATCAGCATGAGAGCCCCTTTCAACTCAGCACCCTGGGGAGCTCCCCCCGAGCCAGCAGATCAAATCTGCCTTGTCCCTATGAGCCAATTGGAATTGGAGGTGGGTTTTCCCAGCATCCATCCTTAGAGCCTTGCTCTCAAATCTTTCCGTATTGGGCAGCCTTGAGCCATTCAACTGGACTCACTGGTACCGCCAAAGAAACCTTGCGGTTTGGAGCAGCTCACAACCTGAAGAGTGAGAAAGCTTCCATGGCACATGAGGCCACCACTTCATTAAGGGTCCATGATAGTCACAAACTCCAGCCTGAGCCAATGTATGCTACTCTGTGCCCAGAGACAGAAGATTGAACTGGACTTGCCCCTAGGTGCTAATCTGAACCCTGGGATTGGTTTCCAGGTATCACTCCTCAGAGGCCTTTTTTCGAGTAGAAGCATATGGGGGTTTCCTGAGGCACAAAACAGAACACCCCTCATCTCCACATGGGAAGCTTGCTATTTGGAACTGTTTAAAACCCTCCGGGTAGGAGAATCCTGCAGGGTCCCTGAGCCACCGTAACATTCTAAGGTCTCTCTGGACAAAAAACAGCATTGTGACCCATCAGCATGAGACTGCCTCGAAACTCCGCCCACTTGGCACTTCGCCCCAAAGGCCAGGAGATCGAACCTGCCCTGTTCCTCGGCTGCAATGATAACGCGAGGTGGGCTTTCCAGGAAACCATGTGAAGTCCTCTGATTTCCAATCTTTCCATATGGGGGACCCTGGAGCCCTCTAACCAGTCTCCCCATGTCCTGCAGAAGGACACCTTGCTGTTTGGAGCCGCTTACAAGCCCCAGCGTGGGAAAGCCTCCATGGCCTCTTGAGGCCACCCCTCCATTTGTCAGCCATCATGGAATCAAACTCCAGAGTGAGCAGACGTCTGACACTCGCCCATAATCAGGTGCTGGAGATCTCGAATCAGCTGCTGCACATTGGAACTGCCACGTGTTTGGGACTGAACTTAACCTTAGCTTGTGTTCAGACTTCTGTCCTCACACTCCTGGCCTGCAAGCCCTCCAGATTGGGAATTCTGGAGGCACAACGCAGCCTTCTGCCTGCTCACCAGAAAGAAGTGCCCTATGGTCTGCACAAAAACCCCACAGAAGGATCCACCTGACGGACCTCGAAGGCACGCCAATATCATAGGCCGCCCTGTGCACTAATGTTCTGTCTGACACAGCCTGAGCCCCGACTGCCTGTCAGCCACCCAGAGAGCGGGCCCCATATTCTGCAGGTGGGACCTGCTATGGCCCAAGGGTCCATCATCTCTACCCAACCTGGATATTCAAGCATCTGTCCCCAGAACTTAGCTCAAATCCCTACCCATGGGGGAACCTGAAGCACAAAAGAGTACTCCTCCTTCCCCATGGCAGGAAACCTGGCTGTTGGAATGGGTGTCCAACCCTCAGAGTGGGAGTCACCTGCATGGCCCATGAGACCATGCCCACTCAGGAGGGCCACCCTGGGCACAAACAGGCATTGTGACCCTTTACCTGAGCCCACTTTTAAACAATCACCTCGAGAGCTGGACCAGGACCCCGCAGAGCTTGCCTGCCATGGTTCTAGCCCCAAATCCTAAGCTACGGTGTGGTTATCAAGGCAGCTGGACTCAGAGCCCGTCTCTGGAATCCCTGTTTGAGCAGGGCCCCTGAGACGGGAAACAGCACTCTTCCCATCCCCCAGAAAGAAACCAAAATCTTGGGGGCCGTTCAGAATCCCCAGAGCAGAAGAATGTCCGATGGCCTCATGAGGCCAGCCTACATTCTAGACAAGCAATACAGACAGAAATGCCTGCTCTACAGCCTCCTCACTGCCCGAATTTCAAATCCCGAGGAGCAAATCCTCAGGGTCTGCAGATCGGGCCTGCCATCACCTCTCCCCTAACTGTAACCTGAGTTTGTGTCTGCAGAATTCTGACCCCAAAGCCATGGCCCACATGCCCTCCAGGATGGGGCCTCTAAAGCCAAACCACAGCACTGGGCCTGCCCTCCTGAAGGAAACTCTGCCTGTCACAGTTGCCCAAAGCCTCCAGATTAGGAGAGTCCTGGAAGGCCCCTGAGCCCACCCCAATTTCGTAGGCCGCTCTAGACAAAAATGCACAGTCGGGCATACTCTAGGCTTTTCAAATGCCTCCCTCCAGGCAGAAATGGAGGAAAATGACTCTGAGTCAGAAGATTGAACCTGACATGGCCCTAGGACCTCATCAGTACCCTAGCTTAGGTTTTCAGGCATCTGTCCCAAGAGGCCTGTTTTGAAATACCAACATATGGTTCAATATGTAGATCCTGAGCCATACAACAGAACCCCTCCTGTACCCAGAAGGAAATCTTGCTCTTGGGAGCTGGGTCCAACCCACAGCACAGGCAATCCTGCATGGCCCCTGAGTCACTGCCACATTCAAATTTCTCCCTGGACACCAACCAGCATTGTGACCAGGCAGCCTGAGAACCCCTGTCAACTCAGCCCTCTTGGAATTTCGAACCAGAGCCAGCAGATCAAACGTGTCCTGTTCCTCAGCTGTAATGGTAATGCGAGGTGGGCTTTCTAGGCATCCATGCGGAGAGCTCTGCTATCCAATCTTTCCATATGGGCAAACCTGGAGCCCTCTAACTGGACTCCCTATGTCCCGCAGAAGGAGACCTTAGTGTTTGGAGCAGCTCACAAGCCTCAGCGTGGGATAGCCTTCATGGCCTCTTGAGGCCACTGCTCCATTCATTGGCCATCAAGGACACAAACTCGAGTGTAAGTGGACATCTAACACGCGCCCATTTCAGGTGCTGGAGATCTTGAGTCAGCCACTACACATTGGAACTGCCATGCGCTCGACACTGAACTTAACTATAGCTTGTGTTTTCAGACTTCCATCCTTACACTCCTGGCCCACAAGCCCTCCAGACTGGGAATTCTGGAGGCACAACTCAACCTTCTGCCTGCCCACCAGAAAGAAGAAGTGCCATGTGGGTCTGCACAAAAATCCCACATGAGGATCCACCTGCACGGCCCTCGAAAGCACCCCAATATCATAGGCCACCCTGTGCACTAATGCTCTGTCTGACACAGCCTGAACCTCAACCTCCTGTCAGGCACCAAGATAGCAGGCCCCATAACCTGCAGATGGGAACTGCCGTGGCCCAAGAGTCCATCATCTCTACCCAACCTGGGTATTCAGGCATCTGTCCCCAGACCTTACCTCAAATCCCTGCCTAGGGGGGAAGCTGAAGCATAAAAGATTACTCCTGCTTCCCCATGGCAGGAAAACTGGCTGTTGGGATGGGTGTCCAACCCTCAGAGTGGGAGCCAGCGGCATGCTCGTGAGACCACGCCCACTCAGGAGGGTCACACTGGGCACAAACAGGCATTGTGACCCTCAGCCTGAGCCCGCTTTCAATCAAGCACCTTCGGGATCTGGAACTGGACCCCGCAGTGTGGGCCTGCCATGCCCCTAGGCCCAAATCCTAAGCCTCAGTGGGGTGATCCAGGTGGGTCACCCAGAACCCGTCTCTGGAATTCCTGTTTTTGTGGGACCCCTGAGACAAAAAGCAGCAATCTTCATTTCCCCTAGAAAGACAACAAACTCTTGGGAGCCGTTCAGAATCCCCAAAGAAGAAGAATCGGCCTTGGCCCCATGAGGCCTCCCCTACATTCTGTGGCTATCCTACACACAATTCACATAGATGGCCTGCAATAGAGCCTCCCCACCACCCAAATTTCAAATATCGAGGAGCTGCCCACAGGGTCTTTAAATCGGGCCTGCCATCACCTCTCCCTAACCCTAACCCGAGTTTGTGTCTGCAGAATTCTGTCCCCAAAGCCCTGGCCCACAAGCCCTCCAGGATGGGGCTTCCAGAGCCACACCACAGCACTGGGCCTGCCCTCCTGAAGGAAACTCTGCCCGTCACAGTTGCCCAAATCCTCCAGATTAGGAGAAACCTGTAAGGTCCCTGAGCCCACCCAAATTTCATAGGACTTTCTGGACAAAATGCACAGTCTGACACACCCTAGGCTTTTCAAAAGCATCCCTCTAGGCAGACAGGCAGGTCAATGGCCCTGAGTCAGAAGATTGAACCTGACATGCCCTAGGACCTCATCAGAACCCTAGCTTAGGTTTTCAGGCATCTGTCCCAAGAAGCCTGTTCTGGAATACCAATATATGGTCCAACATGTGGACCCTGAGCCTCACATCACAACAGAACCCCTCCTGTCCCAAGAAGGAAATCTTGCTCTTGGGAGCTGGGTCCAACACTCAGGGTAGTAGATCGTGCATGGCCCCTGAGCCACTGCCACATTCTAATGTCTCCCTGGACACCAACCAGCATTGTGACCAGGCAGCCTGAGAAACTCTGTCAACTCAACCCCCTTGGAACTTCAAACCAGAGCCAGAAGGTTGAACCTGGCCTGTTCCTCGGCTGCAATGGTAACATGAGGTGGGCTTTCCAGGCATCCATTTGGAGAACTCTGCTATCCAATCTTTCCATATGGGCAAACCTGGAGCTCTCTAAATGGACTCCCTCTGTCCCGCAGAAGGTCTTCTTGCTGTTTCGAGCAGCTCACAAGCCCCAGAGTGGGAAAGCCTCCATGGCCTCTTGAGGACACCCCTCCATTCGTCGGCCATCATGGACACAAACTCCAGCGTGAGCAGACATCTGACACACGCCCTTACTCAGGTGCTGGAGATCTCGAATCAGTAGCTGCACATTGGAAATGCCATACGCTCAGCACTGAACTTAACCATATGTTGTGTTTTGAGACAGCTGTCCTCACACTCCTGGCCCGCAAGCCCTCCACATTGAGAATTCTGGAGCCACAAAACTAGCCTTCTGCCTGCCCACCAGAAAGAAGAAGTGCCCGATGGGTCTGCCCTGAAACACCACATGAGCCTCAACTTGCACAGTCCTTATTGGCACACCAATGTCCTAGGCTGCCCTCTGCACTAATGCTTTGCCTGACACAGCCTGAGCCCCCACCTGCTGTCAGCCACCCAGATAGTGGGCCCCATATCCTGAAGGTGGGACCTGCTGTGGCCCGAGGCTGTCATCTCTACCCAACCTGGGTATTCAGCATCTGTCCTCAGACCTTAGCTCAAATCCCTGCCTATGGGGGAACCTGAAGCATAGAAGAGTACTCCTCCTTCCCCATGGCAGGAAACATGGATGTTGGGATGGGGGTCCAACCCTCAGAGTGGGAGCCAGCAGCATGGCACATGAGACCACGCCCACTCAGGAGGGCTACCCTGCACAAAATCAGGCATTGTGACCCTCAGCTTGAGCCCACTTTCAAACAAGACCCCTCGGTCACTGGACCAGGAGCCTGCATAACGGGCCTGCCACGCCCCTAGGCCCACATAATAACCCTCGGTGGGGTTTTCTAAGCACCCAAACCCAGAGGCCATGTCTGGGATCCTTGTTTTAAGGGGAAGCCTGAGACTCTTACAGCACTTGTCCCTTCCCCAGAAAGACACCAATCTACTGGGAGCTGGGCAGAATCCCCAGAGAGCAAGTATCTCTCATGGCCCCATGAGGCCACACCTGCCTTCCGTGCCCATCCTGGACACACAATCCAAATAGAAAAGCTGGTGCTACCGCCTTCCAGACCCCTAATTTCAGTTCCTGTGGAGCTGCCCTAAAGGTCTGCAGATCAGGCCTGCCATCACCTCACCCCTAACCCCAACCCGAATTTCGGTTTGCAGACTTCTGTCCCAAAGACCTGGCCCACATTCACTCTAGGATGGGGCCTCTGGAGCCAAACCGCAGGACTCTGCGTGCCCTCCCGAAGGATTTTCTGCCCGTCACATTTGCCCATACCCTCCAGATTAGGAGAAACCTGAAGGCCCCTGAGCCCACGCCAATTTTGTAGACCACTCTGGACCCAAATGCACAGTCTGACACACCCTGACCACCTACCTCCAGGCAGATACCCAGGTCAAAGACCCTGAGTCAGGTGATTGAACCTGACATGCCCCTAGGACCTCCTCAGAACCGTAGCTTAGGTTTTCCTGCATCTCTCCCCTGAGGCCTGTTCTCCATACCAACTTATGGTCCAACTTGTGGTCCCTGAGCCACACAACAGAACACCTCCGTCCCCAGAAGGAAACCTTGCTCTTGGGAGCTGTGTCCAACCCTCAGGGTAGGAGAATCCTATATGTCACTTGAGCCACTGCCACATTCTCTCCTAATCTGTAGGGTTGTGGCCAATGGAATGGGCATCTTTCCATCAAGAGGGCAGGCATAGTCCTGCACTGTGGCTCCAGAGGCCCCAGCCTGGAGGGTGTGTGGGCCAGGGCTGTGGGGACAGAAATCTGAAAACACAATCTTGGGTTAGGTCAGGCCGAGGATATGACAGGCCCGATCTATAAACTGTGAGGGAAGCTCCTCAGGATATGAAAGAAGGCCGAATGTGAGGCGGTAGTTCAGGCTTTTGTATCCGGATTTTGTGTCAAGGATTGCCGAGGAATGTGGAGGTGGCCTCATGGGCCATGGACAATTCTCCCTGTCTGGGGATTTGGCCTGGCTCCCAATCATTTGGGGTCATTGTGTGGGAAGGCAGGAGTCCTTTTTCTGTCTCGGGGTCCCTCCAAAAGAGGGACTCCAGAGCAGAGCCCCAGGACTGGACGACTGGAAAACCCCACCTTTGGTTAGGTTTGGGGCCTAGTGGCATGGCAAGCCCGATAATTGGGCTCTTGGTCCAGTTACCGGGAGGACTCATTTGAAAACTGGACTGAGGCTGAGGGTCACAATGCGTGTTTGTGCCCAAGGCGGCCCTCAAGATTGGGCGTGACCTCATGGGCCATGCAGGTTTCTCTGACTCTGAGGGATTGACTTTGACCCTATCCCGACAGCAAGGTTTCTTGCCATGGGGATAGAGGAGTTCTCCTTTGTGCATCAGGTTCCCCCCATATGCAGGGTTTCTGTGCAGGTTGATCCTCATTTGGGGTTTCTGGGCAGGCGCCTATGACACTTCCGTCTTCTGGTGTGCAGGCAGAGTGCTGCGCTGTGGCTCCAGAATTCCCAATCTGGAGGGCTTGTGGGCCAATTGTGTGAGGTTGGAAGTCTGAAAACACAAGCTAGGGTTATGTTTTGGTTCCAGGGCATGGCAGGCCCATTTTGCAGAGGCTGAATTGAGATCTCCAGCCTCTGAAATTAGGGCAAATGTCAGACGTTGGCTCAGGCTGGAGTTTATGTCCAAGATGGCCCCTTAATGAAGAGGTGACCTCTTGAGGCCATGGAGGTTTTTCCACTCTGGGGGATGTGAGCTGCTCCAAACTGCAATGTTTCCTTCAATGGAACAGGCGAGTCCTGTTGCATGGCTCTAGGATGCCCTATACGGAAATACTCGAGAACAGGGCTCTAAGGATGGATGCCTGTAAACCCCACCTCACATTTCCATTGGCTCCTAAAGACAAGGGAGGTTTTATCTGCTTGATCTGGGAAGAGCTACCGAGGGAGCTGAGTTGAAATGGATTCTCATAAAGTTGGGTCATAATGTGGGTTTTTGTCCATGGAGATCCTCGAATGTGGAGGTGGCTCAGGGGCCCTGCAGGATTCTCCTACCCGGAGGGTTTTACACAGCTCCCAAGAGCAAGCTTCCCATTTTGTGGAGGCTGAGAAAATTAAGGCCATTCCACCTCAGGTTTAGCCTTAGCATAAGTACAGCCATATTAGCTCCAGCAGCCATCTCAGACCCCTGTGCCCAAGGGCTGAACTTCCCCCACCCTGCCATAGGAAGCCCCACCCTGTTTTGGTTCCAGCAAGCCCCACTCTGCTTTAGTTCCAGAGACCCATACCCTGCATTGGTTCCAGGAATCCCCACCATGCTTTAGTAACAGGAACCCATAAATACCCATGCCTTAACTAAGCTCGGGGTCCAAGTCCCTACTCTGCTGCGTTGGGTATACTTGGGCCCAAGCTTAAGCTTGTCGAATAAACCCTCATGTGATTGCATCGGTGTTGGCTCCTTGGTGGTCTCTCAGATACGAAAACTTGGGCAAAGCATTTGGAGGTCCCACAGAGATCTGGGAGATTCTTAAGACCCCAACCTGGAGGGCCTTGTGCTGGCTGGTGAGTGCACTCATTTTCATCTATTTGCACGCATACTTTGGGAGCTCCACTCTGCAATTTTTTTTTTTTTTTTTTTTTTTACCCGTAGGAATTCCGATCTGGAGGCTCAGCTGCTGGTGTGGTCGAGCCCGTATCTGGATTCGACATTGGCTCAAGTGGACCTGTGGCAGGCCGTCGACTGGGGGTCTTGGGAGATGTCCCTCTGCCCCTGTCTGGAGGCTCGGCTGCTGTTGTAGTCGGGCCCGGAGGACAAGGTCCTCATCAGGAGGCTTGGCTGCTGTTGTGGTCGGGCCCGTCTGGAGGCTCGGCTGCTGTCGAGGTTGGGCCCATATGGGGAGGCTCAGCCGCTGGTGCAGTCAGGACCATACTGGGAGGTTCGCCTGCTGTTGTGGTTGGGCCCAGAGGACAAAGTCGTCATCTGTGAGGAGAGCCGGCTGCCAGTACGGCCGGATTCTCCCTTAACTTCGTTCCAGTTTTGTCTTTGCGTCTGCACTGGATCTTTTGTCTTTGTGAGTGTGTTCTTGTTAATTGTCATAAGCGTATTTGTCTTGTTGTGGACTGAGGACGTGATGGGACAGACACAGACAATTCCTCTGTCTCTGATTTTTTTTTAAGATTTTATTTATTTATTTGACAGATAGAGATCACAGGCAGTGAGACAGGCAGAGAGAGAGGAGGAAGCAGGCTCCCTGCTGAGCAGAGAGCCCGATGTGGGGCTCGATCCCAGGACCCTGGGATCATGACCTGAGCCGAAGGCAGAGGCTTTAACCCACTGAGCCACCCAGGCGCTCCCATCTGTCTGATTTTTGACCACTTCTCGGACGTTAGGGAAAGAGCTCATAACCTGAGCATGGACACATGAAAGGGAAACTTTCGGACTTTCTGCATGTCTGAATGGCCATCCTTTTATGTTGGATGGTCCCGGGAGGCCCACTGGGTCTGCGGTTGTCTTTGTCTTGTCTTGTTGTTGCCTGTTGTGTCATTCGTCCCTAGGGGGCCAAGAAAATCCCCACTGGCGAGTGTCTCTAGGGGGCCAAGAATAGTAATAAGACCCAGAAACTTGATGCCCTCTCTCTGTTCCTGTTCTTATATAAAGTTGTCTCTCTTGGGCACGGGACAGCCACCTAAGTCACCAGGACGGCTGCCAATCTTAAGACTCCCATGTGAGGGTTCCTCCTTACTGATCTAATATGATCCCCTCCACATCCCTGGTCTAGCCACTTGGGGCCGCGGGACCTCCACTGGGAAACGGCCAAAACCAGTACCCAATTGAACCAGGACGTTTCCTAGGGAAGTTGGCTGTAAGGACCACATGTGTTGGAATGTCGCATAGACC
>NW_019154428.1:26293-28533 GCF_002288905.1 Enhydra lutris kenyoni | reverse complement strand
GTGTGGGCCAGGGCTTGGGGGACAGAAGTCTGAAAACACAAACTTAGGTTAGGGTTAGTGCCGAGTTTATGGCAAGCCCAATCTTCAGACCCTAAGGGGAGCTCCTTGGGATCTGAAATATGGGGGAGTGTGAGGCCGTAGCTCAGGCTTTTGCTTCTGGTTTTTGTGTCTAGAATGGGCACAGAATATAGGGGTGGTCTCATGGGGCCATGGAAGATTCTCTCTCTCTGGGGATTTTGTCCTACTCCCAAAGGTTTGATGTCCTTCTGGGGGAAAGGAGGAGTCGTGTATTCTCTCCAAAGATTCCCCCAAAAAAGGGATTTCAGAGCAGGTATGGTGCCTGGATAAGCCCTTCTTGGGTTAGAATTTTGGCCTAGGGGCTTGGCACCCCCGATATGCAGGCTCATGATTCAGTTATCAAGGGGCCTTATTTGAGAACAGGGCTCAGACTGAGGGTCACTGTGTCTGTTTGTGCCCATGGCGGCCCTACAGAGTGGGTGTGGCCCCATTAGACCTGCATGTTTTCCCTACTGAGGGTTTGACACCCATCCCAACAGCAAGGTTTCCTGCTATGGGGAAAAGGAGTTCTGTTTTGTGCATCATGTTCCCCCATATGGAGGGATTTGAGATAAGGTCTGGAGACAGATGCCTGAACACCGAGGTAGAGTAGAGATGATGGCCAATAGACGTGGCAGGTCTGATCTGCTGGATATGTGCCCAGAGTGTGGGTGGCTGATGGGAGGTCTGGGCTCAGTGCCGCCTATGAAATTCGGGTTTCTCCAAGGTCCGTGCAAGTAGATCCTCATTTGGGGATTTTGGGCAGCCCCATAGGGCACTTCTTCTTTCTGGTGGGCAGGCAGAGTGCTGCATTGTGGCTCGAGAATTCCCAATATGGAGGGCTTGTAGGCCAGGAATGTTAGGTTGGAACTCTGAAAACACAATCTAGGGTTAGTTTTAGGGCCGAGGGCACGGCAGGCCAAATCTGCAAAGTCTGATTCGAGATTTCCAGCATATGAAGTAAGGGCGAGTGTCAGACGTTCGCCCAGGCAAGAGTTTGTGGCTCTGATGAGGCTCAAACTGTTTGTGGCTCATGATGGCTGCCACATGGAGGGGTGGCCTCATGAGGCCATGGAGGTTTTCCCACTCTTGGGGTTGTGAGGTGCTTCAAACACCAAGGTTTCCTTCTGTAGGGCAGGGGATGTCCTGTTTCCAGGCCCAAGTTTCCCCCATACCGAAAGATTTGAATGTATAAGTCTTTATATGTAGATGCCTGGAAACCCCACCTCGTGATCCCATTGGCGCCTAGGAAGAAAGCAGGTTCGATTGCTGCCTCTGGGGCAAGATACCCAGGGGGCTGAGTTGAAATGGAGTCACAAAGAGTGATTGTGTCCAGGGACACCTTGGTATGTGGTGGTGGCTCATGGGACATGCAGGATTCTCCTAACCTGAGGGTTTGACCCAGTTCCGAATAGCAAGGTTTCCTTCTGGGGAGAGAAGATGTTCTTTTTTGGGCCACTGGGATGACCTATATGTTGGTATTTGAGACCAGTCCTCTGGGCACAGATGCCTGAGATCCCAAGCAAGGGTGCAGATTACTGCCTAGGGGTATGTCATGTTCAATCTTCTGTCTCTGGTGCCAACTACCTGGGTGTCTGACTGGAGGTCTGTGCATAGTGTGTGTCAGACTACCCAGTTTTATCAAGAGAGGCTTACAAAATTGGGGTGGCCTTGGGAGACTTGCAGTTTTCTCCTAATCTGGAAGTTTTGGCAACTGTAAAGGACACAATTTCCTTCAGAAAGTAGGCACAGTCCTGAGATGTGTCCCAGGAGACCTGGATGGTATGTTGGCAAAGGCTGTAGAGACAGAAGTGTGAAAACACAAATTCGGTTAGGATTAGGGCCGTGGGATGGCAGTCCTGATCTGTAGCCCCTGAGGGGAGCTTCTCGGAATCTGAAATTAGGGCAAGTGTGAGGCGATAGCTCAGGCTTTTGTCTCTGGATTTTGTTTCTAGGATGGTCACAGAATATATGGGTTGCCTCTTGGGGCCATGGAAGATTCTCCCTCTCTGGGGATTTTGCTTGGTTCCCAAGAATTTGGTGTCACTCTGGGGGTAGGATGGAGTCCTGTTTTCTGTCTCAGGCGTCCCCCAGAAAGAGGGATTCCAGAGCAGTTCTCTCCATATGGGAGCCTGGAAAACCCCAATTTGGGTTAGGATTTGGGCCTAGGGGTTTGGCAAGTC
>NW_019154428.1:24947-26243 GCF_002288905.1 Enhydra lutris kenyoni | reverse complement strand
CTCAGGCTTTTGTCTCTGGATTTTGTTTCTAGGATGGTCACAGAATATATGGGTTGCCTCTTGGGGCCATGGAAGATTCTCCCTCTCTGGGGATTTTGCCTGGTTCCCAAGAATTTGGTGTCACTCTGGGGGTAGGATGGAGTCCTGTTTTCTATCTCAGGCGTCCCCCAGAAAGAGGAATTCCAGAGCAGTTCTCTCCATATGGGAGCCTGGAAAACCCCAATTTGGGTTAGGATTTGGGCCTAGGGGTTTGGCAAGTCCGATATGCGAGCTCTTGGTCCAGCTACCGAGGGCCCTTACTTGACAATGGGGATCAGCGTGAGGGACACAACGTGAATTTGTGCACAAGGCAGCCCCCAGACATTGCGTGGCCTCATAGGCTATGCAGGTTTCTGCCACTCTGAGTGTTTGAAACGCATCCCAACAGCAAGGCTCACTGGCATTGGGAAGGAGGAGTTCTGTTTTGGGCATCACGTTCCCCCCTATGCAGATATTTGAGATAAGGTATGGGGACTGATGCCTGAAAACCCTGGATGTGTATATATGAAGGCCTAAGGCCATGGCAGGTCCAATCTGCTGGATAGATGGCCAGCTGTATGGATGGATGATGAGAGGTCTGGGCTCAGGCTGTGTCATGCAGAGCATTAATGCAGAGGGTGGCCTATGAAATTGGGATGCCACCATGGGCTTTGCTGGTTTATCCTCATTTGGGGTTTGGGCAGCCCCATAGGGCACTTTTTCCTTCTTGTGGGCAAGCAGAGTGCTGCATTGTGGCTCCAGAATGCCCAATCTGGAGGGCTCGTGGGCCAGGCGTGTGAGGACAGAAGTCTGAAAACACAAGCTAGGGTTATGTTTATTGCCTAGGGCGTGGCAGGCTGAATCTGCAGAGGCAGAATCGAGATTTTCAGAATTTGAAGTAAGGGCGAATGTCAGACATTTGCTCAGGCTGGTGTTTGTGTCCATAATGGCTGCGTATTGGACGGGTGGCCTCATGAGGCCATGGAAGATTCCCACACTGTGGGTTGTGAGCTTCACCAGAGTAAGATTTCCTTCTGAGGGACTGGGGATGTCCTGTTTGATGGTCCAAGTGTCGCCCATATGGAAATACATGAGAGCAGGACTCTACATATAGATGCCTGGAAATGCCACCTCATGCTCCTATTGGCACCAAGGAACTAGGAAGGTTCAATCTGCTGGCTCTGGGGCTAGCTACCCAGGGGACTGAGTTGACATGGAGGCTCATGCTGATGTGTTGCAATGTGGGTATGTGTCCACGGAGACCTGGAAATGTTTTGG
>NW_019154428.1:20029-24897 GCF_002288905.1 Enhydra lutris kenyoni | reverse complement strand
AGCCTGGAAAACCCCAATTTGGGTTAGGATTTGGGCCTAGGGGTTTGGCAAGTCCGATATGCGAGCTCTTGGTCCAGCTACCGAGGGCCCTTACTTGACCATGGGGATCAGGGTGAGGGTCACAACATGAATTTGTGCACAAGGCAGCCCACAGACATTGCGTGACCTCATAGGCTATGCAGGTTTCTGCCACTCTGAGTGTTTGAAACCCATCCCAACAGCAAGGCTCACTGGCATTGGGAAGGAGGAGTTCTGTTTTGGGCATCACGTTCCCCCCTATGCAGATATTTGAGATAAGGTATGGGGACTGATGCCTGAAAACCCTGGATGTGTATATATGAAGGCCTAAGGCCATGGCAGGTCCAATCTGCTGGATAGATGGCCAGCTGTATGGATGGATGATGAGAGGTCTGGGCTCAGGCTGTGTCATGCAGAGCATTAATGCAGAGGGTGGCCTATGAAATTGGGATGCCACCATGGACTGTGCTGGTTTATCCTCATTTGGGGCTTGGGCTGCCCCAAAGGGCACTTTTTCCTTCTTGTGGGCAAGCAGAGTGCTGCATTGTGGCTCCAGAATGCCCAATATGGAGGGCTCGTGTGCCAGGAGTGTGAGGACAGAAGTCTGAAAACACAAGATAGGGTTATGTTTATTGCCTAGGGCGTGGCAGGCTGAATCTGCAGAGGCAGAATTGAGATTTTCAGAATTTGAAGTAAGGGCGAATGTCAGACATTTGCTCAGGCTGGTGTTTGTGTCCATAATGGCTGCGTATTGGACGGGTGGCCTCATGAGGCCATGGAAGATTCCCACACTGTGGGTTGTGAGCTTCACCAGAGTAAGATTTCCTTCTGAGGGACTGGGGATGTCCTGTTTGATGGTCCAAGTGTCGCCCATATGGAAATACATGAGAGCAGGACTCTACATATAGATGCCTGGAAATGCCACCTCATGCTCCTATTGGCACCAAGGAACTAGGAAGGTTCAATCTGCTGGCTCTGGGGCTAGCTACCCAGGGGACTGAGTTGACATGGAGGCTCATGCTGATGTGTTGCAATGTGGGTATGTGTCCACGGAGACCTGGAAATGTTTTGGTGCCTCAGGGGGCATGCAGGATTCTCCTACCCTCAGTCGTGGTCACTCAGGAGGATTTTGTGTCCATGAGATCTGTCAAATTTGGGACTGCCCTCATGGGGATATCGAGTTTTATCCCTCTCTGGGATTTTTGCGTTTTTAAAAAATATTCTGGTCTATTCTGGGGAATAGTTCCTGTCCTGTCTTATGGCTCAGCCATCCCCCATATGGAGGGATTCGAGAGCACGACTGCAGGAATAGATGCCTGAAAATGTAACCTAAGGATAGGATTAGTTCATAGTGGCATTGCAGGCCTTCAATCCTGGCTCTGGCCCAAGATACCCATGGGTCTGTATTGAAAATGAGGCTCAGGCAAGGAGTCACAATGGATGTTTGTGTCATGGGCAGTCAGCATTAATGGGTGTGGTCTCTGGAGTTGGAGTTTCACCCAACTCAGGGGGATTTACATAACTCTAGAAAGCTTCTGGGGGGCAAGAGGAGTTCTGATTTGTGGCTCAGTGGTTAGCGTTTAGGGGAATGGCCAGCTGAACTGTTGACTCTGGTGCCAGCCACGTGGGTGGCTGACTGGAGTTTAGGGCTTAGGTAGAGGGATAGAATGTGTTTTAGTATCCAGTGCTAGATTCCGTAAAGGAGGGTGGGTTTGGGGTTTCGTGCAGCTTTCTCCTAATCTGTGTGTTGTGTGCAACTCCATAGGGCACGTTTTCCTTCTGGCGGGCAGGAAGCTTCCTGTGCTGTGGCTCCAGTGTACCCTAAATAGAGGGCTTGTGGACCAGGAGTCTCTGGACAGGGGCCTGAGAAACTAGCTAGGGCTAGCATTAGGGCCTAGGGCATGGCAGGCCCAACATGTGGACACTGAAGCAAACTCCAGGGAATCTGAGGTTAAGGCACGTGTCAGGATGTTGTTCAGGCTGAAGTTTGTGTCAATGAGATTGGCCGAATGTAGGCTTAGCCTCATGGGGGCAAGCAGTTTTCTCCCGCTTGGGGGTTTTGGTACAGTTCTAAATAGCTTGATCTATCCTGGGGGATAGGTGCTATGTTGTTTTAGGAATCAGGTTTCCCCCATAATGAGGGATTCGAGAGCAGGGTTCTGGGTATGGATGCCTGAAAACCCAGCCTAGGTTTTAGCTTTGGTCCTAGTGGCATGGCAGGTCTTAGACCCTGACTCTGGGGCAGGCTACCCATGTGGCTTTGTTGAAAATACTGCTCAGGCTATGGATCACAATGGGTGTTTGTGTCCAGGATGGCATGCAAAAGTGGGTGTGGCCTCAGGAGAAACACTGTTTTCTGCTATCTCTGAGGTTTTACATAGCTTCAAAAGAAATGGTTTCTTTTTGGGAGTCAGAGGGGTTTTGTTTTGTGGCTCAGGGTCCCCCATGTGTAGGTATTTGAGAGAAGGGCTCTGGGTATGGATGCCTGATAACCCAACCTCGGTATAGCATAAGGGCCTAGGGCATGGCAGGTCCAATCTCCTGGCTCTGGGGCCAGCCGTCTCGGTGGCTAGTTGGAGAACGGGACTCACGGTGTGTCACACTGCACAATAGTATCCAGGGTGGCATACGCATGTGGGTGGCATTGGGGGTGCTGCATGTTTCCCCTAATCTAGGGGTTTTGTGCAACTCCATAGGGCACAGTTCCTATCTGGAGGACAGGGAGAGTCCTGGTGTGGCTCTGGAGTCCCAATTTCGAGGACTTCTGTTCCAAGAGTCAAGGGACGGAATTCTGAAAGCCCAAGCTCAGTTTATGGTTAGGATATAAGGCATGGATGCCCTATCTGCATATGCTGAGGTGAGCTCAACAGATTGTGAAGTTAGGGTGAGTGTCAGGAATTCCCTCAGACTAGAATGTGTATACCAGGGCCACCGAATATGGGTGTCCTGTGGGGGCTTGGAGGGTACTAAAGCTCGGGGAGGCTTTGCACAGCTCCAAATAGTATGGTTTCCATCAGAGGAAAGGTGGAATCCAGGTGTATGGCTCTAGGATCCTCCCAATGGAGGGATTCCAGAGCAGAGCTCTGTTTATGGATGCTTGAAAGGTCAAACTAGGGTTAGTCTTAGGGCATGAGGCATGGGAGATCCGATGTGCTGATTTTGGCACCAGCTACCTGGGTGCTGACTGGAGGTCGCTGCTCAAGATTAGGGACGGAATGTGTATTCGTGTCCAGGGTCGGCTTCCACAACTGTGGACGGCTGAGGGTTATCGTGCAGCTTTCTCCTAATCTGGGAGTTGCGAGCAGCTCTGTAGGGCATGTTTTGCATCTGGAGGGAAGGCAGAATCTTGTGGTTTGGCTCCGGTGTTTTCTATCTGGAGGGATTGTAGACCACGGCTGTGAGGATGGAAGTCTGTGAAGCCAATCTAGGGGTATGATTAGGGCCTAGGACATGGTAGGGCTAATCTACGGTTGCTGAGGAATGTTCCCCGGGATATGAGGTTAAGGTGAGTGTCAGGAGGTCACAGAAGGCTGGAGTTTGTGTCCATGAGATCTGTCGAGTCTGGGAGTGGTATCATGGGGAAATTGACTTTTATCCCACTCTGGGATATTTGCATAGTTAAAAAATAGCTTGGTTTATTCTGGGGAATATGTCCTGTCCTGTTTTATGGCCCAGGGCTCCCCATATGAAGGGATTAGAGAGCAGGTCTCCGGCTATGGATGCCGGAGATCCCAACCTAGGGTTAGGATTAGGTCCTAGTGGCATTGCAGGTCTTAGATCCTGGCTCTGCATGGAGCTACCCATGGTGCTGTTTTGAAAATGGAGCTCAGGCTAAGGTTCATAGTATGTGTTGGTGTCCAGGGCGACCAGCATTAATCGGTGTGGCCTCTGCAGCAATGAGGGTTCTGCCCAACTTTGAGGGATTTACATAACCCCAGAAGCTTCTGGAGGGCAAGGGTAGTTCTGTTTGGTGACTCAGGGGTCCCCCATGGGGAAGGATTTTAGAAAAGGGCTCTGGAGATCAATGACTGAAAACGCAACCTATTGTTATGATCAGCGCCTAGGGGAATGGCCAGTCTGATCTGCTGACTCTGGCCCAAGCCTCGTGGGTGGTTGACTGGAGGCCAGGGCTCAATTTTTGGGACAGAATGTGTTTTGGTGTCCAGGGCCAGCTTCTGAAAATGAGGGTGACTTTGGGGTTTCTTGCATCTTTCTCCTAATCTGTGGGTTATGTGCAACTCCACAGGGCACATCTCCCATTTGGAGGGCAAGAAGAGTCCTGTCTTGTGGCTCCAGTGTACCCTATCTGGAGGGCATGTGGGCTAGGACTCTTTGGACGGAGGCCTGAGTATCAAGGTAGGGTAGGGTTAGAGCATAGGGTATGGCAGAACCAACGTGCAGACGCTGAGGCAAACTCCAGGGAATATGAAGTTAAGGCAAGTGTCAGGACGCTGGAGTTTGGTTGATTAGATATGCAGAATATAGGTTTAGCCTCATGGGGGCAAGGAGTTTTCTCCCACTTGGGGATTTTGGGCAGTTCCCAATTGTCTGGTCTATTCTGGGGAGTAGGTGCTATGTTGTTTTAGGAATCAGTGTTCCCCCATATGGAGGGATTCGAGAGTAGGCTAGGTTTTGGATTTGGTCCTAATGGCATGGCAGGCCTTAGATCCTGGCTCTGGGACGAGCTACCCAAGCCAGGTTGTTGAAAATACAGCTCAGGTTAAGGGTCCCAATGGGTGTTTTTGTCCAGGATGACCTGTAAAAGTGGCCATGATCTCAGACACAAGGCAAGTTTCTGCCATATCTGAGGGATTTACATAGCTCAAAAAAACAAAGTTTCCCTCTGGGGC
>NW_019154428.1:0-18964 GCF_002288905.1 Enhydra lutris kenyoni | reverse complement strand
ATAGTTAAAAAATAGCTTGGTTTATTCTGGGGAATATGTCCTGTCCTGTTTTATGGCCCAGGGCTCCCCATATGAAGGGATTCGAGAGCAGGTCTCCGGCTATGGATGTCGGAAATCCCAACCTAGGGTTAGGATTAGGTCCTAGTGGCATCGCAGGTCTTAGATCCTGGCTCTGCATGGAGCTACCCGTGGCGCTGTTTTGAAAATGGAGCTCAGGCTAAGGTTCATAGTATGTGTTGGTGTCCAGGGCAACCAGCATTAATTGGTGTGGCCTCTGGGGCAATGAGTGTTTTGCCCAACTTTGAGGGATTTACATAACACCAGAAAGCTTCTGGAGGGCAAGGGTAGTTCTGTTTGGTGACTCAGGGGTCCCCCATGGGGAAGGATTTTAGAGAAGGGCTCTGGAGATCAATGACTGAAAACGTAACCTATTGTTATGATCAGCCCCTAGGAGAATGGCCAGTCTGATCTGCTGACTCTGGCCCAAGCCTCGTGGATGGTTGACTGGAGGCCAGGGCTCAATTTTTGGGACAGAATGTGTTTTAGTGTCCAGGGCCAGCTTCTGAAAATGAGGGTGACTTTGGGGTTTCTTGCATCTTTCTCCTAATCTCTGGGTTGTGTGCAACTCCACAGGGCACATCTCCCATTTGGAGGGCAAGAAGAGTCCTGTCTTGTGGCTCCGGTGTACCCTATCTGGAAGGCATGTGGGCTAGGACTCTTTGGACGGAAGCCTGAGTACCAAGGTAGGGTAGGGTTAGAGCATAGGGTATGGCAGAACCAACGTGCAGACGCTGAGGCAAACTCCAGGGAATATGAAGTTAAGGCAAGTGTCAGGACGCTGGAGTTTGGTTGATTAGATTGGTTGATTAGATATGCAGAATATAGGTTTAGCCTCATGGGGGCAAGGAGTTTTCTCCCACTTGGGGATTTTGGGCAGTTCCCAATTGTCTGGTCTATTCTGGGGAGTATGTGCTATGTTGTTTTAGGAATCAGGGTTCCCCCATATGGAGGGATTCGAGAGTAGGCTAGGTTTTGGATTTGGTCCTAATGATATGGCAGGCCTTAGATCCTGGCTCTGGGGCGAGCTACCCATGCCAGGTTGTTGAAAATACAGCTCAGGTTAAGGGTCCCAATGGCTGTTTTTGTCCAGGATGACCTGTAAAAGTGGCCATGATCTCAGACACAAGGCAAGTTTCTGCCATGTCTGAGGGATTTACATAGCTCAAAAAAACAAAGTTTCCCTCTGGGGCACAGGAGAACATCTCTTCTTTTTCTCAGGGGTCCCC
Organism: Enhydra lutris kenyoni; assembly: GCF_002288905.1. Lineage (NCBI taxonomy): Eukaryota > Metazoa > Chordata > Mammalia > Carnivora > Mustelidae > Enhydra > Enhydra lutris. The sequence continues at coordinate 17,678 of NW_019154428.1, read as the reverse complement.
CATATGGTGTGATTCTAGAGGAGGGCTCTGGAAATGAATGCATGAAACCCCAACGTAAGGTTAGGTTCAGGGCCCAGGGACATGGCAGGTCCGATCTGGTGGGTCCGGGCCAGGTATTCCAGTGGCTGATTGGAGGACAGAACTCAAGTTGTGTCGGACTGCATATTAGTGTCCAGGATGTGGAAGGAAACTGGGGTGACATCAGTGGCCATGCAATTTTGCCCTAATCGAGGGGTTTTGTGCAGCTACTTAGGGCACAGTTTACCTCTGGAGGGCAGGGAGTGTCCTGAGGGGTGGCTGCGGACTCCCCAATCTGGATGCCTTGCATTCCAGGATTAAAGGGATGGAATTCTGAAAGCCAAAGCTCAGTTTATGGTTAGGGTTTAGAGCATGGATTCCCTATCTGCAGATGCTGAGGTGAGCTCTCCAGAGTCTGAAGTTAGGGCAAGCATCAGCATTAACTCAGACCAGACTAGAATTTGTGTCCACTAGGCCTGCAGAATGTGTGGGTGTCCACCTTGGGCCATGAAGGTATCTCCTGCTGGGGAATTTGTGCAGCTCCAAATAGAATGATTTTATTCTTGGTGAGATTTGGATCCTGTTGTATGGCTCAATTGTTCCCATATGGACGGATTTGAGAGCAGGGCTCTGGGATGGATGCCCAATCTAGTTTTAGCTGTGAGGACTAGGGGCATGGTAGATCCGATCTGCTGGCTCTGGGGCCAGCTATGTGGCTGGCTGACTGTACATCGGGGCTCAAACTGAGGGACAGAATGTGTATTAGTGTTGGGTTGGATTCCATTATTTGGGGAAGCCTCATTGGCCGTGCAGTTTTCTCCTGACATGGTTTTTTCTGCAGCTCCATTGATCACGGTTTCCTTCTGTAGCATAGGCACAGTCCCATGGTGTGGCTCTGGTGTTCTCTACCTGGAGGGCTAGTGGGCAAGGAATCTTTGGACGGAAGTTTGAAAACCTATCCTAGTGTTAGGGTCAGGGCCTAGGGCATTGTAGGCCCAATCTACAGATGCTGGGCGAGCTTCCTTGGATCTGTGGTTAAGGCCAGTGACAGGAGATCGCTCAGGCTGGATTTTGTGTCCATGCCATCTGCCGAATGTGTGGGTGGCCTCATGGTGCTATGGATTTGCTCCTGCTCTGGGGTTTTTAATGCAGTTCCATATTGTTTTTTGTATTCTAGGTAATGGGTGCTGTCCTTTTTTATGGTTCAGGGATTCCCCATATGGAGGGACCTGAGAGCAGTGCTCTGGGTATGGATGCCTGGAACCCAACCTATGTTTAGGGTTAGGTCATAAAGGTATGGCAGGGCTTATATCCTGGCTCTGAGAAGAGCTACCCATGGGGCTGTGTTGAAAATGGGCCTCAGGCTAAGAGTCACCATGGGTGTTTGTGTCCTGGGTGGCCTGTAAAATTGGGTGTGGCCTCAGGGACAATGCAGTTTTCTTTTGCCTCTGAGAGTTATACATACCTATAATAAGCAAGGTTTCCTTCTGTGGGACAGGAAGAGTTTTTTGTTTTGTTTTGTCTTGTTCTTTGTTTGTTTGTGTCTCAGGGGTCCCCTGTGTGGAGGGATTCGAGAGCAGGGCTCTGGGTATGGATGCCTGAACTCTAAATTTGGGTTAGGATTTGGGCCAAGGGAACAGACTGGTCTGATCTGCTGGATCTGGGGCTATCTGTTCCAGTGGCTGATTGGAGGACGGGTCTTAGGTTGTGTCAGACACCGTATTTGTGTCCCAGGTAGAATATGAACATTTGGTGGCATCGGGTCCATGCATGTTTCCCCTGATCAAAGGGTTTTGTCCAGCTCCTTAGGGCATGGTTTCCTTATGGAAGACAAGACGTGTCCTGTGGTATGGCTCCAGTGTCCCCAATCTTGAGGGCTTTCATTCCAGGACTCAAGGGATGGAATTCTGAAAACCCAAGCTCATCTATGGTTAGGGTGTAGGGCATGTATCCCTGATCGGCAGATGCAGTGGCAAGCTCCCCAGATTCTGAAGGTAGGGCGGTGTCACATGTTCGCTCAGACCAGACTAGAATTTGTGTACATTAGGGCTGCTGAATATGTGTGTGGTCACTGGGTTCCATGGAGGTTTTTCCTGCTCTGGGGTTTTGGAACAGCTCCAAATAGTGTGGTTTCATTTGGCGGAAGAGGTGAAGTTCTGTTTTATGGCTCAAGGGTAACATAATGGAGAAATTCAACAGTGGGTCTCTGGGCATGGAGCCTGACAACACAGCCTAGGTTTAGCATTAGGGACTAGGGGAATCCAGGTCTGATCCGTTGACTCTGAGGCTAGCTACGTGGGTGACTGACTGTCGGTCGGGCCTCAAGGTGAGGGACAGAATGTTTATTAGTGTCCAGGTTTGGTTTCCGCCAGTGGGGGTGGCCTTGTTAGTCATGCCAGTTTCTCCAAATCTGGGGGTTTTACAGCTTTATTGAGCACGGTTTCCTTCTGAGGGGTAGGCAGAGTTCCAGGGTTTCCATCCGAAGTTCTCTATCTGGAGGGCTTGTCTGTGAGGACTTTTGGGACAGAGACTGAAAACTGTGCTATGGTTGGGACTAGGGCCTAGGGCATGGCAGGCCCAATCTACAGATGCTGAAGAGAGCCTCAGCAGGGATCTGAGGATAAGGCGTGTGTCAGGAGCTCACTAAGGCTGGAGTTTGTGTCCATGCAATCCACTGAATGTGGGGATGGCCTCATGGGGCCATGGAGTTTTCTCCTGCTCTTTGGTGTTTGTGCAGTTCCAAATAGTTTAGTATCTTCTGGGGGATAAATGCTGTCCTGTTTTATGGCTCAGAGGTCACCCATATGGAAGGATGGGATATCAGGGCTGTGGTATGGAAGCCAGAAAAACCAACCTACATTATAGATTAGGCACTAGTGGCATGGAAAACCTTATATCCTGGCTCTGGTGTGAGTTACCCATGGGGCTGTGTTGAACATGGGGCTAAGGCTTAGGTTCACAACGTGTGTTTGTGTGCAGAGCAGCCTGCAAGAGTGGCCGTGGCCTCAGGGGCATTGCAGGTTACTTCCCATTCTGAGGGTCTTACATAGCTTCAAAAAGCAAGGTTTTCTTCTGGGGTGTAGAAGGAGTTCTTTTTGTGTCTGAGGGGTACACTGTGTGGAGGGATTCGAGAGGAGGGCTCTGGGTATGCATGCCTGAAACCCCAAACTCTTGTTATGATTAGGTCCTACTGTCAGGGCAGGCCTGATCTGCTGGGTCTTCGGCCAGCTCTCTCAGTGCCTGATTGGAGGACAGGACTTAGGTTGTATCAGACAGCATTTTACTGTCCAGGGTGGAGAATGTAAGTGGGCTGGCATCGGGGGCCGTACACGTTTGCCCTGATTGAGTGGTGATCCAAAAAATTTGGTCTATTCTCCGGAATAGGTGATGTCTTAAATTGTGGCTCAGGATTCCCCATATAGAGGGATATGAGAGTAGGGTTCCAGGTATGGATTCCTGAAGGCCAACCTATATTTAGCGTTAGGTCCTTCTGGCATATTAGACCTTATATTCTGCTTTGGGATGAGCTACCCATGGAGCTGTGTTGAAAATGGGGCTCAGGCAAAGGGTCACAATGGCTGTTTGTATGCAGAGAGACCTGAAAAAGTGGACGTGGCCTCAGGGGCATCGGAGGTTTCTTCCAACTATGATGGTTTTACATAGCTTCAAAAAGCAAGGTTTCCTTCTAGGGGCAGGAATAGTTCTGTTTTTTGTCTAAGGGGTCTCAGGTGTGGAGGGATTCAAGAGGAGGGCTCTGGGTATGGATGCCTGAATCCTCAACCTAGGGTTAGGATTGGGGCCTAGGAGCATGGCAGATTCAAAACACTGGATCTACGCCCAGCTTCCAACAGGCCTTATTTGAAACTGGGACTAGGGTTTCAAGCTTAGGAAAAACTAAAATAGGGTTCTGATTTGGGCGTAGGGGCCTATCCGGTTCAAACTTCTGTCTCTGGGGGGATCTGTCTGTGTGTCTACATGAAAGTAGTTGCTCAGCTTGTGTCAGAATGCGCCTGTTTGTCCAGGGTGGCCTCCAGGATTAGGATGGCCTTGGGAGCCTTGTAGGATTCTCCTAATCTGTACGGTTGAGGCCAATGGAATGGGCACAGTTTCCTCGGAGAGGGCAGGCACAGTCATGCGGATGGCTCCAGAGGCCCCAGCCTGGAGGGTGTGTGGGCCAAGGCTGTGGAGAGAGAAGTCTGAAAACACAAACTCGCCTTAGGTTTGGGGCCGAGGGTATGGCAGGCCCGATGTAGAGGCCGGGAGGAGAGCTCCTCAGTATAAGAAGGAAGGACAATTGGGAGGTGGTCGCTCAGGCTTTTGTCTCTGGATTTTGTGTCAAGGATGTCGACGGAATGGAGGGATGGCCTCACGGTCCATGGACGAGTCTCCCCCTATGGGGAATTGGCCCGGCTCCAAAGAGTTTGGGGTCATTCTGTAGGAAAGGAGGAGTCCTGTTTTCTGCCTCAGGTGTCCCTCTAAAAGAGGGATTCCAGAGCAGAGCCCTGGGTACAGGTGCCTGGAAAACCCGAACTCTGGTGAGGATTGGGAGCCTAGGGACATGGCAAACCCCATATGTGGGCTCTTGCTCCAGCCACTGAGAGGCTTCCTTGAATACGTGGCTCACGGTGAGGGTCACAATGCGTGTTTGTGCCCAAGGTGGCCCACAAGCATGGGCGTGGCCTCATGGACCATGCAGATTTTCCCTGCCCTGAATGTCTGACACCATGCGAATAGCAACGTTTCCTACCATGGAGAAGGAGGAGTTCTGATTTGGCCTTAGGTTCTCCCCTGGGCAGGGACTGGAGATAAGTTCTAGGTTCAGATCCCTGTAAACCCAGCTTGGCAAGAGATGAGGGTCTAAGGCCATGGCGGGTCCATTGTGCTAGGTGTGCAGCCAGCTATCTGGGTGTCTGTCTGGAGTTCTGCACTCAGGCTGTGTCAGACAGAGCATTAGTGCTCAGGGCAGCCTATGAAATTGGGGTGCAGTTGAGGGCCAGGCAGAGTGCTGTGTTGTGGCTCCAGAATACCCAGTCCTGAGGACTTGTGGGACAAGAGTGTGAGAACGGAAGTCTGAAAACACAAGCCAGGGTTAGGTCTGGGGCCGGGGGTATGGCAGGCCCTCTGTGCCGGGGCTGAATCGAGATCACCTGCATCTGAAGTCAGGGCGAATATCAGACGTTGGCTGAGGCTGGAGTTTGTGTCCATGCTGGACCCTTCATAAAGGGGTGGCATCTAATGAGTCCATGGAGGTTTTCCCACGCTGGGGCTTGTGTGCTGCTCTCAACCATAAGTCTTCCTTGTGTGGGACAGTTGAGTGCTGTTGGATGGCTCCAGGACGCCCCATACAGAAAGACTCCAGGTTAGGCTTCTAAGGTTGGATCCCTGGACTCCACAGGTATCGCATTCCCATTGGCTCCTAGCGACAAGGCAGGTTCCATCTGCTGGCTCTGGGGCGAGCGACCTAGGGGGCTGAGTTGAAATGGTTTCTCAGGAGGATGGGTCATAATGTATGTTTGTGTCCATGGAGACCTTGGAATGTGGCGGTGGCTCAGGGGACCTGCAGGATTCTCCTACAAGGAGGGTTTGACACAGCTCCAAAGAGCAAGCTTCCTATGTGGGGATGAGAGGTGTTCTTTCAGGTGCCTTGGGAAACCCCCTTATGCTGGTAATCGAAACCAGGCCTCAGAAGAGAGACTCCTGGATACCAAAGCTAGGGTTCAAATTTGGGCCTAAGGTCCTCTCTGTTTCACTCTTCTGTCTCTTGGGGCATCTGTCTGTGTGTCTGCATGAAGGTAGTTGCTCAGCTTGTGTGAGAATGTGCCTGTTTGTCCAGAGCAGCCTTTAGGATTGGGATGGCCTTGGGAGCCTTGTAGGATTCTCCTACTCTGTAGGGTTGTGGCCAATGGAATGGCCACAGTTTCCTCAGAGAGGGAAGGCACAGTCGTGTGGTGTGGCTCCAGAGGCCCCAGCCTGGAGTGTGTGTGGGCCAGGGCTGTGGGGAGAGAAGTCTGAAAACACAAACTCGCCTTAGGTTTGGGGCCGAGGGTATGGCAGACCCGATGTAGAGGCTGTGAGGGGAGTTACTCAGTATATGAAAGAAGGACGATTGGGAGGTGGTCGCTCAGGATTTGTCTCTGGATTTTGTGNAGGACGATTGGGAGGTGGTCGCTCAGGATTTGTCTCTGGATTTTGTGCCAAAGATGTCTGTGAATAGAGGGATGGCCTCATGGTCCACGGACAAGTCTCCCTCTCTGGGGAATTGGCCAGCTCCGAAGAGTTTGGGGTCATTCTGTGTGAAAGGAGGAGTCCTGTTTTCTGCCTCAGGTGTCCCTCTAAAAGAGGGATTCCAGAGCAGAGCCCTGGGTATGGGTGTCTGGAAAACCCGAACTCGTGATGATTAGGGGCCTAGGGGCATGGCAAACCCCATATGTGGGCTCTTGCTGCAGCCACTGAGAGGCCTTCCTTGAACATGGGGCTCACGCTGAGGGTCACAATACCTGTTTGTGCCCAAGGTGGCCCTTAAGCATGGGCGTGGCCTCATGGGCCATGCAGGTTTCTCCTACCGTGAAGGTCTGACACCACGTGAACAGCAAGGTTTCATGCCAAGGGGAAGGAGGAGTTCTGATTGGGCATCGGAATCTCCTTGTGCAGGGATTGGAGATAAGGTCTCGGTTCAGACGCCTGAAAGCCCAGGTTGGCAAGAGATGATGGCTTAAAGCCATGGCGGATCCATTTTGCTGGGTGTACGGCCAACTGTCTGGGTGTCTTCCGGGAGTTCTGGGTTCACGCTCTGTCAGACAGATCATTAGTGCCCAGGGCAGCCTATGAAATTGGAGTGTGGTCAAGGGCACTGCAGTTTTCACCCACATTGTGGGATTCTGTGCAGCTCCACAAAGAAACGTTTTTCTTCTGCTCGGCAGGCAGAGTGCTGCCTTGTACCTCCGGAATTCCCAGTCTTGAGGGCTTGATGGCCAAGAATGTGAGGACAAATGTTTGAAAACACAAGCCAGAGTTAGGTTGTGGGCCAAGGGCACTGCAGTCCCACTCTGCAGAGGCTGTGTGGAGAACTTCTACATCTGAAGACAGTGCGAGTATCAGAGGTTGGCTGAGGCTGAAGTTTGTGTCCAGGATGGCCCCTTCATGAAGAGGGTTCTAATGAGGCCATGGAGGACTTCCCACGCTGGGGCTTGTGTGCTGTTCCCATCCACAACTCTTCCTTGTGCAGGACGGTCGGGTCCTGTTGAATGACTCCAGGATGCCCCATAGGGAAATACTACAGGTTAGGCTTCTAAGGATAGAGCCCTAGACACCCCAGGTATCAATTCCCATTGGCTCCTAGCAACAACACAGGTTCCATCTGCTGGCTCTGTGGCGAGCTACCTAGGGGACTCGTTAAAAAGTTTTTTTCAGGAGGATGGGTCATAATGTGTGTTTGTGTCAATGGAGACCTTGGAATGTGGCGGTAGCTCAGGGGCCCTGCAGGATTCTCCTACACAGAGGGTTTGACACTGCTCCAAAGAGCAAACTTCTCATTTGGGGATGAGAGGTGTTCTTTCAGGTGCCTCGTGAAACCCTCATAGGCTGGTATTCAAAAACAGGCCTCTGAGGAGAGATGCCTGGATACCAAAGGTAGGGTAGAGATTTGGGCCGAAGGTCCTCTCCAGTTCAATCTTCTGAATCTTGGGGCATCTGTCTCTGTGTCTGCAAGGAGGTAGTTGCTCAGCTTGTGTCAGAATGCCCCTGTTTGTCTAGGGCAGCCTCTAGGATTGGTTTGCCCATGGTGCCTTATAGCATTTCCTTAATCTGTAGGGTCCTGGCCAATGGAATGGACACATTTTCCTCAGAGAAAGCAGGCACAATTGTGAGTGTAGCTCCAGAGGCCCCAGCCTGGAGCATGTCAGGCCAGGGCTGTGGGGACAATTATCTGAAAACACAAACTCGCTTTAGGTTTGGGGCCGAGGTTATGGCAGGCCCGATCTTCAGGCCGTGAAGAGAGCTCCTCATATGAAAGAAAGGTGAGTGGGAGGCGGTTGCTCAGGCTTTTGTGTCGGATTTTTGTCAAGGATATCCATGGAATGGAGGGATGGCCTCACGGTCCATGGACGAGTCTCCCTTTCTGGGGATTTGGACCAGCTCTGAAGAGTTTGGGATCATTCTGTGTGAAAGGAGGAGTCCTGTTTTCTGCTTCAGGTGTCCCTCTAAAAGAGGGATTCCAGAGCAGAGCCTTGGATACGTGTGTCTAGGAAACCCGAACTCTGGTGGGGATCGGGGGCCTAGGTGCATGACAAACCCCATATATGGGATCTTGGTCCAGCCACTGAGGTCCATCCTTGAACACGGGGCTCAGGCTGAGGGTCACCAAGCGTTTTTGGGCCCAAGACGGCCATTAAGCCTGGGCGTGGCCTCATGGGCCATGCAGGTTTCTCCTACCCTGAAAGTTTGACACCACCCAATCAGCAAGGCAAAGTTTCCTGCCATTGGGAAGGAGGAGTTCTGATTGGGCATCGGGTTCCCCTTGTGCAGGGATTGCAGATAAGGTCTAGGTTTAGATGCCTGAAAACCCAGGTTGGCAAGAAAGGTAGGCCTAAGGCCATGCCGGGTCCATTGTGCTGGGTGTGTGGCCAGATGTCTGGGTGTCTGTCGGGAGTTCTGGGCTCACGCAATGTCAGACAGATCATTAGTGTCCAGGGCAGCCTATGAAATTGGGGTGTGGTCGAGGGCACTACAGTTTTCTGCCAAATTGTGGGATTCTGGGCAGCTCCAAAGGCAACTTTCTTTTTGTTTTTTGTTTTTTGTTTTTGTTTTTGTTTTTGTTTTTTTGCTCAGTAGACAGAGTGCTGACTTGTGCCTCCGGAATTCCCAGCCTTGAGGGCCGGTGAGCCAGGAGTGTGAGGACAAATGTCTGAAAACACAAGGCAGGGGAGGTTGTGTGCCAAGGGCACTGCAGTCCCACTCTGCAGAGGTTGGTTCGAGATCATCTTCATCTGAGTAAGGGCAAGTATCAGACGTGGGCTGAGGCTGAAGTTTGTGTCCCGAATGGCCCCTTCATGAAGGGTGGTCTAATGAGGCCACGGAGGTCTTCCCACGCTGGGGTTTGTGTGTTGTTCCCATCCGCAAGTCGTCCTTGTGCAGGACAGTCCAGTCCTGTTGGATGGCTCGAGGAAGCCCCATACAGAAAGACTCCAAGTTAGGCTTTTAAGGATAGAGCAGTAGACACCACAGGTACTGCATTCCTATTGGCTCCTAGCGAGAAGGCAGGTTCCATCTGCTGGCTCTGGGGAAAGCTACCCAGGGGGATGAGTTGAAATGGATTTTCAGGAGGATGGGTCATAATGTGTGTTTGTATCCATGGAGACCTTGGAATGTGGTGGTGGCTCAGGAACACTGCAGGATTCTCCTACACGGAGGGTTTGACACAGCTCCAAAGAGCAACCTTCCCAAGTCGGGATGAGAGGAGTTCTTCCAGGTGGCTCGGGAAACCCGCATAGGCTGGTATTCGAAACCAAGCCTCTGAGGAGAGACTCCTGGATACCAAATCTCGGATTCAGATTTGGGCTTAGGGTCTTCTCCTTTTCAATCTTCTGTCTCTTGGAGCATCTGTCTGTGTGACTGCAAGGAGGTAGTTGCTCAGCTTGTGTCAGAATGCCCCTGTTTGTCCAGGGCGGCCTCCAGGATTGGGATGGTATTGGGGGCCTTGTAGGTTTCTCCTAATCTGTAAGGTTGTGGCCAATGGAATGGGCACATTTTCCTCAGAGAGGGCAGGCACAGTCATGCAGTGTGGCTCCAGAGGCCGCAACCTGGAACGTGTATGTTCCAGGGCTGTGGGGAGAGAAGTCTGAAAACACAAACTCGCCTAAGGTTTGGGGCCGATGGTATGGCATCTGTGCCTCTACACCCTCTACAGCCTCTACAGGCTGTGAGGGGAGCTCCTCGGTATATGTAAGAAGAGCGAGTGGGAGACGGTCACTCAGATTTTTTCTTTGGATTTGGTATCAAGGATGTCCGTGGAATGGAGGGATGGCCTCACGGTCCACAGACGAGTCTCCCTCTCTGGGCAAATGGCCCGGCTCCCAAGAGATTGGGATCATTCTGTGGGAAAGGAGGAGTCCTGTTTTCTGCCTCAGGTGTCCCTCTAAAAGAGGGATTCCAGAGCAGAGCTCGGTGTACAGGTGACTGGAAAATCCATCATCTGGTGAGCATTGAGGACCTAGGGGCATGGCAAACCCCATATGTGGGCTCTTGGTCAAGCCGCTGAGAGGCCATCCTTGAACACGGGGCTCAGGCTGAGGGTCACCAAGCGTTTTTGTTCCCAAGGTGGCCCTTAAGCATGGGCGTGCCCTCGTGGGCCATGTAGGTTTCTCCTACCCTGAAGGTGTGACACCACGCGATCAGCAAGGCAAGGTGTCCTGCCATGGGGAAGGAGGAGTTCTGATTGGGTATCGGGATCCCCTTGTGCAGGGATTGGAGATAAGGTCTAGGTTCAGATGCCTGAAAACCCAGGTTGGCAAGAGATGACGGCCTAAGGCCATGCCAGGTCCATCGTGCTGGGTGTGCGGCCAGCTGTCTGGGTGTCTGTCTGTGAGTTCTGGGCTCACGCAGTGTCAGACAGATGACTAGAGTCCAGGGCAGCCTATGAAATTGGGGTACGGTTGAGGGCACTGCAGTTTTCAGCCACATTGTGGGATTCTGGGCAGCTCCACAGGGCAACGTTTTTCTTCTGCTTGGCAGGCAGTGTGCTGCATTGTGCCTTGGGTATTCCCAGTCTGAGGGCTTGCGGGTCAGGATTGTGAGGACAAATGTCTGAAAACAAAAGCCAGTGTTAGGCTGTGGGCCGAGGGCACTGCAGTTCCACTCTGCAGAGGCTGTGTCGAGGTCTTCTTCATCTGAAGTCAGGGTGAGTATCAGACGTTGGCTGAGGCTGGAGTTTGTGTCCAGGATGGCCCCTTCATGAAGAGGGGTCTAATGAGGCCACGGAGGTCTTCCCACGCTGGGGCTTGTGTGTTTTTCCCAACTGCAAGTCTTCCTTGTGCGGGACAGTCGAGTCCTGTTGGATTGCTCCAGGACACCCCATATGGAAAGACTCCAGGTTAGGCTTCTAATGATAGAAGCCTAGACACACAGGTATTGCATCCACACTGGCTCCAAGCGACAAGGCAGATTCCATCTTCTGGCTCTGGGGCCAGCTACCCAGGGGGCTGAGTTGAAATGTTTTCTCTGGAGGATGGGGCATAATGTGTGTTTGTATCCATGGAGACCTTGGAATGTGGTGGTGGCTTAGGGTCCCTGCAGGATTCCCCTACACGGAGCATATGACACAGCTCAAAGAACAGGCTTCCCATATGGGGATGAGAGGTGTTCTTTCAGGTGCTTCAGGAAATCCCCATATGCTGGTAATTGAAAGCGGGCCTCTGAGGAGTGACGCCTAGATACCAAAGCCCGGGTCGAGGTTTGGGCCTAGGGGCATCTCCGGTTCAATCTTCTGTCTCTTGGGGCATCTGTCTGTGTTACTGCATGGAGGGAGTTGTTCAGCTTGTGTCAGAAAGCCCCTGTTTGTCCAGGGCGGCCTACAGGATTGGGATGGCCTTTTGGGCCTTGTAGCATTCTCCTAATCTGTAGGGTTGTGGCCAATGGAATGGGCACATTTTCCTCGGAGAGGGTAGGCATAGTCGTCCGGTGTGGCTCGAAAGGCCCCAGCCTGGAGCGTGTGTGGTCCGGGGCTGTGGGGAGAGAAGTCTGAAAATACAAACTTGCCTTAGGGTTGGGGCGAAGGTAAGGCAGGCCCAATCTACAGGACGTGAGGGGAGCTCCTCGGTATAGGAAAGAAGGGCGAGTGGGAGGCGGTCGCTCAGGCTTTTGTCCCTGGATTTTGTGTCAAGGATGTCCATGGAATGAAGTGATGGCCTCATGTTCCACGGATGAGTCTCCCTCTCTGGGGATTGCCCCGGCTCCAAAGAATTTGGGTTCATTCTGTGGGAAAGGAGAGTCCTGTTTTCTGCCTCAGGTGTCCCTCTAAAAGAGGGATTCCAGGGCAGAGCCCTGGTTGTGGGTGACTGGAAAACCCGACCTCTTGTGAGGATTGCGGGTCTAGGGGTATGGCAAACCCATATGTGGGCTGTTGGTCAAGCCACTGAGAAGTCTTCCTTGAACATGGTGCTCACGCTGAGGGTCACAATGTGTGTTTGTGCCCACGTTGGCCCTCAAGCATGGGCGTGGCGTCATGGGCCATGCAGGTTTCTCCTACCCTGAAGGTTTGACACCACACGGTCACCAAGATTTCCTGTCATGGGAAAGGAGGAGTTCTGATTGGGCATCGGGTTCCCCTTGTGCAGGGATTGGAGATAAGGTCTAGGTTCAAATGCCTGAAAACCCAGGTTGGCACGTAATGACGGCGTACGACCATGGCCGGTCCTTTGTGCTGCGTATGCGGCCCGCTGTCTTGGTGTCTTTCAGGAGTTCTGGGCTCAGGCTGTGTCAGACAGAGCATTAGTGCCCAGGGTAGCCTATGAAATTGGGGTGTGGTTGAGGGCACTGCAGTTTCAGCCACATTGTGGGATTCTGGGCAGCTCCACAGGGCAACGTGGTTCTTCTGCTTGGCAGGCAGAGTGCTGCCTTGTACCGCCCGACTTCCCAGTCTTGAGGGCTTCTGGCCCACGAGTGTGTGGACAAATGTCTGAAAACACAAGCCAGGGTTAGGTTGTGTGCCGAGGGCCCTGCAGTCCCACTCTGCAGAGGCTGTGTCGCGGTCTTCTGCATCTGAAGTCAGGGCGAGTATCAGACATTGGCTGAGGCTGGAGTTTTTGTCCACGATGGCCCCATCATGAAGGGGTTCTATTGAGGCCATGGAGGTCTTCCCACGCTGGGGCTTGTGTGCTGTTCCCAACCGCAATTCTTCCTTGTGCGGGACAGTCGGGTTCTTTTGAGTGGCTGCAGGATGCCCCATACGGAAAGACTCTAGGTTAGTCTCTTAAGGATAGAGCCCTAGACACACAGCTATTGCATTCCCATTGGAGCTTAGCGACCAGAAGGTTCCATCTTCTGGCTCTGGGGCGAGCTACCCAGGGGGCTGAGTCGAAATGGATTCTCAGGAGGATGGGTCATAATGTATGTTTGTGTCCATGTAGACCTTGGAATGCGGCAGTGCCTTAGGGTTCCTGCAGGATTCTCCTAAACGGAGGGTTTGACACAGCTCCAAAGAGCTAGCTTCCCATGTCGAGATGAGAGATGTTCCCTCAGGTGCCTCAGGAAACCCCCATAGGATGGTATTCAAATCCAGGCCTCTGAGGAGAGACGCCTGGATACCAAAGCTAGGGTTCAGATTTGGGCCTATTGTCTGCTCCAGTTCAATCTTATGTCTCTTGGGGCATCTGTCTGTGTGTTCATGGAGATAGTTGCTCAGTTTGTGTCAGAATGCCCCTGTTTGTCCAGGGTGGCCTCCAGGATTGGGATGGCCTTTGGGGCCTTATAGCATTCTCCTAATCTGTAGGGTTGTGTCCAATGGAATGGGCCCATTTTCCTCAGAGAGGGCAGGCACAATCATGCGGTGTGGCTCCAGAGGTCCCAGCCTAGAGAGTGTGTGGGCCAGGGCTGTGGGGACATTAATCTGAAAACACAAACTCGCCTTAGGTTTGGGTCCGAGGGTATGGCAGGTCCAATCCTCAGGTCGTGAGGGGAGCTCCTCGGTATATGAAAGAACGGTGAGTGGAAGGCGGTCACTCAGGCTTTTGTCTCTAGATGTTGTGTCAAGGATATCTGTGGAATGGAGGGATGGCCTCACAGTCCATGGACGAGTCTCCCTCTCTGGGAATTGGCCCGGCTCCAAGAGTTTGGGATCATTCCGTGGGACAGGAGGAGTCCTGTTTTCTGCCTCAGGTGTCCCTCTAAAGAGGGATTACAGAGCAGAACCCTGGTTATGGGTGACTGGAAAACCCGACATCTCGTGAGGATTGGGGGCCTAGCGGCATGGCAAACCCCATAGGTGGGCACTTGGTCCAGGCTCTGAGAGTTCTTCCTTGTACACGGGGCTCACGGCGAGGGTCACAATGCGTGTTTGTGCCCAAGGTGGCCTTCAAGAATGGGCCTGTCCTCATGGGCATTGCAGGTATCTCCTTCCCTGAATGATTGACACCACGTGAACAGCAATGTTTCCTGCCATGGGGAAGGAGGAGTTCTGATTGGACATCGGGTTCCCCTTGTGCTAGGACTGGAGATTAGGTCTAGGTTTAGATGCCTCAAATCAAAGGTTGGCAAAGAGGTAGGCCTACGGCCATGGCGGGTCCATTGTGCTGGTGTGGGGCCCGCTGTCTGCGTGTCTTTCGGGAGTTCTGGCTTCACACAGTGTCAGTCAGAGCATTACTGCCCTGGATAGCCTATGATATATTGGTGCAGAGGAGGGCACTGTGTGTTTCAGCCATGTGATGGGCCTCTGGGCAGCTGTACAGGGCAACGTTTTTCTTCATCTCGACAGGCAGAGTGCTGCGTTGTAGTTCCCGAGTTCGCACTCTTGAGGGCTTGTGGGTCAGGAGTGTGAGGACAACGGTCTGAACACACAAGCCAGGGTTATGTTGTGCGCCAAGGGCACTGCAGTCCCACTCTGCAGAGGCTGTGTCGGGATCTTCTGCATCTGAAGTGAGGCCGAGTATCAGAAGTTGGCTGAGGCTGGAGTTTGTGTCCACGGTGGCCCCTTCATGAAATGGGGTCTAATGAGGCCATGGAGGATTTCCCACGCTGGCGCTTTTGTGTTGTTCCCAACCTCAAGTCTTCCTTGTGCGGGACAGTCGAGTCCTGTGGGATGGCTCCAGGATGCCCCATAAGGAAAGACTCCAGGTTAGGCTTCTAAGGTGGATTGCTGGACACTCCAGGTATCGCATTCCCATTGGCTCCTAGAAACAAGGCAGGTTCCATCTGCTGGCTCTGTGGCGAGCTACCCAGGGGGCTGAGTCGAAATGGTTTCTCAGGAGAATGGGTCATAATGTGTGTTTTTGTCCATGGAGACCTTGGAATGTGGCGGAGGCTTAGGGACCCTGCAGGATTCTCCTAAACGGAGGGTTTGACACAGCTCCAAAGAGCAAGCTTCCCATGTCGGGATGAGAGATGTTCCCTCAGGTGCCTTGGGAAACCCCCATAGGCTGGTATTCAAAACCAGGCCTCTGAGGAGAGACGCCTGGATACCAAAGCTAGGGTTCAGATTTGGGCCTAGTGTCCGCTCCAGTTCAATCTTCTGTCTCTTGGGGCATCTGTCTGTGTGTCTGCATGGAGCTAGCTGGTCAGCTTGTGTCAGAATGCCTCTGTTTGTCCAGGGTGGCCTCCAGGATTGGGATGGCCTTGGGGGCCTTGTAGCATTCTCCTAATCTGTAGGATTGTGGCCAATGGAATGGGCACAATTTCCTTGGAGAGCGCAGGCACATTCATGAGGTGTGGCTCCAGAGGTCCCAGCCTGGATCGTGTGTGGGCCAGGGTTGTGGGGACAGAGATCTGAATACACAAACTCGCCTTAGATTGGAGTCAAAGATATGGCAGGCCCGATCTATAGGCTGTGAGGGTAGCTCCTCGGTATATGAAAGAAGGGCAAGTGGGAGGCGGTTGCTCAATCTTTTTTCTCTGGATTTTTGTCAAGGATGTCCATGGAATGGAGGGATGGCCTCATGGTCCATGGACGAGTCTCCCTCTCTGGGGATTTGGCCCGGCTCTGAAGAGTTGGGGTCATTCCATGGGACAGGAGGAGTCCTGTTTTCTGCCTCAGGTGTCCCTCTAAAAGAGGGATTCCAGAGCTGAGCCCTGGGTATGGGTGTCTGGAAAACCTGACGTCTGGTGAGTATTGGTGTCCTAGGGGCCTGGCAACCCCCTTATGTGGGCTCTTGGTCGAACCACTGAGAGGCCTTCCTTGAACACGGGGCTCACGCTGAGGGTCACAATTCGTGTTTGTTCCCAAGGCGGCCCTTAAGCATGGGCGTGGCCTCATGGGCCTTGCAGGTTTCTCCTACCCTGAAGGTTTGACACCACGCAAACTGTAAGGTTTCCTGCCATGCCGAAAGATGAGTTCTGATTGGCCATCGGGTTCCCCTTATGCAGGGATTGTAGGTAAAGTCTAGTTTCTGATGCCTGAAAACCCAGGCTGGGAAGAGATGACGGCCTAAGGCAATGGTGGGTCCATTGTACTGGCTGTGCGGCCTGCTCTTCGGGTGTCTGTCGGGAGGTCTGGGCTCAGGCTGTGTCAGACAGAGCATTAGTCCCCAAGGCAGCCTATGCAATTGGGTTGCATTTGATGGCCGTACAGGTTGATCCTCCCTTGGGGATTCTGGGCAGCCCCATAGAGCAACATTTTTCTTCTGGTAGGTAGGCAGAGTGTAGCATTGTGGCTCCTGAATTCCCATTTTGGAGTGCTTATTGGCCTAGAGTGCGAGTACAGAAGTCGGAAAACACAAGCTAGAGTTAGGTTTGGAGCCAAGGGCACATAGACCCTCTCTGCAGATGCTGAATAGAGATTTCCTGCATCTGAAGTCAGGGCGAGGATCAGACGTTGGCTCAGGTTGGTGTTTGTGTCCATCATGGCCCCTTCTTGGTGGGGGGGAGCTCATGAGGCCATGGAAGTTTTCCCACACTGGAGGTTGTGAGCTGCTCCAAACCACAAGTTATCCTTCTTCGGGACAGTCGAGTCCTGTTGGATGGTTCCAGGATGCCCCATATGGAAAAACTCGAGAGCAGGGTTCTAATGATGGATGCCTGGACACCCCATCTCGTGTTCCCATTGGCCTCTAGTGACAAGGCAGGTTCGATCTGCTGGCTGTGGGGCGAGTTAACTGGGGGGGTTGTGTTGAAATATACTTTATGAGGATGGGTCTTAATGTGAGTTTGTGTCCATGGAGATCTTGGAATGTGGTGGTGGCTCAAGGGCCCAGCAGGATTTTCCTACCCAGAGGGTTTCACATGACACCAAAGAGCACACTTCCCATGTGGAGACGAGAGGTGTTCTGTTTGGTGCCTCAGGAAAGCCCTATACACTGGTATTCGAAATCACTCTGAGGAGAGATGCCTGGAAACCAAAGCTAGGGTTCATATTAGGGCTTAGGTGCCTGTTCTGTTCAATCTTCTGTCTCTGGGGACATCTGTGTGCAAGTCTGAGTGATGGTATTCCTCAGCTTGTGTCAGAATGCTCCTTTTTTTCCAGGGCAGCCTACACTATTGGGATAGCCTCGGGGCCTTGGAGGTTTCTCCTAATCTGTAGGGTTGTGGCCAATGGAATGGGCAGTTTCCTTGAAAGGGAAGGCACAGTCCTGTGGTGTGGCCCAGCCTGGAGGGTGTGTGGGCAAGGGCTGTGGGGACAGAGATCTGAAAACACAAACTAAGCTTAGGTTTATGGCCTAGGGTATGGCAGGCCTGATCTAAAGACTGTGAGGGGAGCTCCTCGGGGTATGAAAGAAGGATGAGTGTGAGGCGGTCCCTCAGGCTTTTGTCTCTGGATTTTGTGTCAAAGATGGCCGTGGAATGGACGAGTGACCTCATGGGCCAGAGACGAGTCTCTCTCTCTGTGGATTTGGCCAGGCTCCCAAGAGTTAGGGGTCATTCTGTGGGAAGGGAGGAGTCTGGCCTCAGGCTCTGTCAGACAGAACATTAGTTCCCATGGCAGCCTATGCAATTGGGGTGCAGTTGAGGGCCATGCAGGT
>NW_019154427.1:24754-29253 GCF_002288905.1 Enhydra lutris kenyoni | reverse complement strand
TCCTTATCTTCCTCCCTCTGGGCATAGGTTTTCAGGACTCAATCAATATCACAACTCCTGCTGGGAAAACTCTCCTTCAGCAGAAGTTCTTAGTGGTAACGATGTGCTTTCTTGTTCCCTCAGACGGCGGTAGCAATGACTTTATGCAGCTGAGAAACACTTCACTTCCTCTTCTGGGTTTTCTTACTTCTGTGCACATCTTTGTAAATTGTCCCCTTATTAAACCTTTGAGTGTCCCTTTTAGGTGGGCCATCTCTTTCTACCTGGGATCCTGACCTGTAGAATCTCAACTCTCTCATCATATTATTCCATAGCGGGGTCAAACTCTATCACAAATAAGTAGAGGAGGGATGACTTGATGCAGATAAAATATTTCTATCAAATTTGCTCATCAAACTTACCTGGATATTTTTAAATTAGCATCTGTTTTGTACCAACTGTGCATCAGATACTAGATTAAAGGCATTATATACATTGTCTCATTAGATCCAGATGACAGCTGTGTGAATGGGAATATTCTCCATTCATAGATAAGGAAACTGAGATATGATATTTATCCACATAAAAGGAGATACTAATTGTTTAAAATAGGATATTAACCGAGGTATCTGTGTCCTCAAAGTCCGTATGCCATTTATATAAATTTGTTGTAGAAAATTTTTCATTCAGCATATTTCACTTAAAATAAGTAGATCGCCTGAATGACCCTTAACATATGACAAATGTCACAAAGAAATTTGGTGAGGAATTCACTGATCTTAAGAAATCACAAAGAGTAAGTGCAAATAAAGGTCTGACAGAGGGAAAAAATTAGGAGGCAGACTATAAAAGACTTCTTCTTTGAGAATAATCCTGCATTGAGTCATTTGAAATTGTGTCAGCTTAGACTGTAAATATGAGCTAACAACATGTGCCTCATGATCCTTTAGGACTTGGAAATGTAATTAGAACCATGCCATGCTGGGAACCTTTTAAAACTCATAAAGCCTGCTCACTGACGATGAGCTGATGAGTCATGAGAGATGGCAAGTGGGCTGCAGTTAAAAATGTTCAGAAAACTGAAATCAAAACCAAGTTATGACAATTTTACCAGCTGTTTGACCTTGGACAAGTTACATGACCTGCCTGAGTCTCTCTTCCCTAACGCATAAAATGGGTATAACAACAACTACCTCATAGGGATTTTGAGTATATTAATTTAAAAAAAGGCAAAAACATGTTAAGCATTATAAATTGTCATAAGACAACTAAAATAAGTATGATGTAGGCAATATCCATCATCAGAAAGGATGGGGAGGAACACTTGGATAGAGAGAATACACCTTTGCAGAACTCTAAAAATCTACCTTCCCTCTTATAGCATATGTTATTCCTTATTCTTCTCATACCATTTCACTTTTTGAGAACTACATCTCTGAAACACTAATGCATGGCTGGTAAACTCAGACTTATTTGTGACCAAACAATGAATTTTTCTCTCTTAGTTTTCTGGCTAACATGACTCTATTTCCCTTTATTTTCATTTATTTATCTAACCAACTAAGCACACCACACCCCCCCACCCCTTTTTTAAAGATTTTATTCATCCATTTCAAAGAGAGCAAGAATGAGGAGGGGGGGAAGGGGGAGAGAGAGAGAGAAGCATACACCCCCCACCCCTCCACCTTGTGCTGAGCAGGAAGCCCAACACGGGCCTCAGGCCTCACCCCGGCCTGATCCCAGGACCCAGAGATAATGATCTGAGCTGAAGGCAGATGCCCAACCAACTGAGCCACCCAGGTGCCCCAGAAAGCTCATTGTTATACATTATTATTATTTTTTTAATAATAAAAAATTATTATTATTATGCTTGTTTTTTGCTTTTCTTTTTGGTCAGGTTGGAATACTCTGGAATTCAGTATTGCTCAGTAGGCACAGACCCAAAAGACAAGACTTGAGTCCTCTGACTACTTGTATGACCTTGGAAAAGCTCTTGCTTTCTGGCCTCAGTTTTCCATCTGGAAAAGGAAGAGATTGGATTAGGACCCTCATAGCCATCTCTAGGTACAGGATGGCCACAACCTCGTCAACTGTAGTTATTGATACTGCCTCTCCTGTCCTATCAATAACATAAAATCCATGTCATGTCTGTTTCACTTAGTTGCTTTTTCAAGTCCAGTACTATGCTTTTGTGGCTGCTGGTTTTACTTCTTCTTCTTCTTTTTTTTTTTTTTTTTGCAAAGAAAGCAAGATTCTTGGTGTCTGATCATTCACAACAGGCATCAAGTGGTTTAAAAAGACTTCTTAGTGGATAAAATTATTTTCCACTGACATTTAGGTCCACATTGGCATTCATTAATAACCCAGCTGTCCCACCACCCTCCAAGAGGTGGCCTGAGTGGGAGCACAAAGGTCTTTAGTGTGATGAATAAAAATTGTTCTTTGTTATTGATGGATAAGTCACTTACTTAGTTTGAAAACCACACAGAATTGGTTGCTGAATTGGATATCTTGATGTGTTAATGAGCCACCTTTCCTTTTTTATAAAAATCTGTATTTTTTTTTTGATGTAATATGAGGCTTCTTTATCAATTTCATGTACAGAAACAATCTCTGTAGTCAAATTTATCATTCACGTTCATGCCCCCACATGAGAAGTAGTAGGTGAATATCTGTAGGAATACAGTTTATTGTCTGCTCCTCCACTCAGAAGTAACCCTGTGTCTGTCCAGTCTACACTCAGAACTTTGTCTTCATGAGCAGCCAGATCATAGAGAGGAGCCTTACAACTTCTTGTATCCCACAGTTTGACAATGTTATCTAAAGAACCTGAAATCAGCTGCTGCTCATGGGTAGGAGACCACTTTAATGATGTGACCCAGCCTGTATGTGAGGTTAGGGACAGCGACACCAAAGAACCATCTTTAGTTCGAGGATCCCACAGTCTGATATGCCTATCTGTGCTTCCAGATGCTAAACGTTTACAAAGTGGAGAATAGGATATACAATTAAACACTTTATTTCCTGTCAAAGTTGACTTAAGACTGCCAGACTCTACATCCCACACCCTAATTGTGTGGTCCCAAGATGCACTGCAGATTTCTTCAGCATCTGACCACAGAACTGAAGAAATTGCTTCCTTATGGCCAGAGAGGGTCACTATGGGAGTCCTCGTTAGTCCCAACTGCTCTGTTTTCTGTTTCTTTCTTGGTCGATTTGTGGATTCCTCCATTTCATCTTCTTCATCTGTAGGAACGGTAGACCAGATCTTTAGCATCTTATCCCAGGAGCCACTGCAAAATTTAGTTCCCGTACTATCAACAGCTATAGAATCCACACTTCCGGCATGACCTCTGCAGCAGTGCAGGACTTTCACTTTGTTTCTCTCCACATTCCACTCCCATAAGAGAATCGTCTGATCCATAGAGGCACTCAGTAGTAGGCAAGACAAACTATCTTTTTTCACCCAGGCCACATCTTTTACAACGTCTGTATGTCCCACAATTGTCATTATTGACTTTCCTTCCAAGGACCAGATCCGAGAAGTCTTATCATAAGAACCAGTCAAGATCCATTCCTCTGCCCCTTGGACGGAACTGATCCAGTCATCATGGAACATGCATTGCTCTGGCTGAGGAGCAGTGTACTTCTCCACATATTCCAGTTCCACAACCTCTTCTGAGGAGATGTTTTCCAGTTCCATGTGTTTGAGCAAGGGCATTCGCAGAAACTGACCCTTGATAAGGAAATCGAACTCCACATGTTTGTGGAACTCATTTTTGGCCTCCAGCAATTTATTGATGATGTTACTAAGGTCAGCAATTTCAGAGGCTGCAGGAATTGAGAAGGGAACATCATCTACCGCGTATTTCTTGTTGTCAGTGAAGAAGCGTGTCTGGAGCTGAGCCATGGCGAGGAGTACCCACAAGACTTGTCTACAGAAGCGTAAGTGGTAATAGGCAACAGGCGCTCTGGTCTGTTACAAAAAGAGGCAGCTCAACGTTAGCTTGCACAGGTACGCGAGAAGATGCAGTCTTCTGGGCTTCCGCTTTCCTTCCTCCGGCCTCCACCAAAAATCTGTATTTTTAAAGTCCATTTCTCTGTGATAGTTGATTTTTGTCTAACAGTAGAGGAGGAGACTCTAGTTTTCCCAAACTTTTTAAGCTCTAGCCCAAACATGCTGAAACAAGATCACTAGGAGAGAGGCCTGGTTATCTGAATATTTTACCAGTGCCCCAGTGATTCTTATCAAACAAATTTAGGACACAGTGTTGCTTCTCAAAATGTGATTGGTGGGCATCATTATCAGCCTCATCTGGGAGTTTGTAATGACTGACAAGGTTTCTGGTCCCACCTGAGGCCTAGCACATCAGAATCTGTATTTTAACAAGGTCCCCAGGTGTTTTGTGTACACGGTTATGGTTGAGAAGGTCTGGAGAGGCCTTTGATGACCATTACTAATGCTTGGTGCTATGCTCTGTAGTTCTAAGAACAGCTGTCCCATGTGGCTATTTGTGATT
>NW_019154427.1:15635-24335 GCF_002288905.1 Enhydra lutris kenyoni | reverse complement strand
AGCTGGCCTGAAACAATCCTTTCTTTTCTTTTGCAAATAACTTCTAGCTCCATCCTCCTTCCTCTGAAAAACTTCCATTTTGCACAGCTCCTTTCAGCTTCCCTCTACTTGCTGGATGGGATGCTGCCCGATTCATGAATTACTTAATAAAACCAATTAGGTCTTCAAATTCACTTGGCCGAATTTTGTTTTGAAACACCCCTGATGGGAATGCTCAGCGTGTCTCCAGCGGACATGTGTTATGTTTTCTGGCTGCTTGGCATTGTCTTACAGCCCTGCCTACATTTGGGGAGTTCTACCATGGGAACTTGTCTTTTTTTTTTTTTTTAAAGATTTTATTCATCCACTTGACAGACAGAGATCACAAGTAGGCAGAGAGGCAGAGAGAGAGGAGAAAGCAGGCTCCCTGCTGAGCAGAGAGCCGGATGCGGGGCTCGATCCCAGGACCCTGGGATCATGACCTGAGCCGAAAGCAGAGGCTTTAACCCACTGAGCCACCCAGGTGCCCCTTGTCTTGTCTTTTAAGACAAGCCAGAAATCTCACGTTCGCAGCCCCCTTGCAGATCAGAGTACAGGCGCCTGAGTCACGCTCCTTCCATCGGCTGCCTCTGTGTGATTTATTGATTTGGAAATGAGCAATACAAGGCAGTGGCCATGGCGTGGCAGTGACTTCCCTGGCCAGGCTGGTAACGAAGGTGTCCGGCTGGGAAGAGCAGCCGTTAGGATGCAGAGGCCCTGGTACGAAAGTGACAGTAGTACAGACTAAACATCTAGAAGCTCTGAAGGAGTTGCAGCATGGTTTCCATGACTCAGCAGTTCTGCAGTGGGCTTGGAGACCCTTGCAAGAAGTTCTTTGGGGAGCTCCATCAGCTCATTCAGCAAACGTGGAAGTCACCCAGCATTCTTGTAATCTTTCGCTTTTGTGCTCCAGAGTTGGCTTCTGTTGATTGCAAGTAAGAGTTCTGAGTGATACATCAACAGGCTTTCCTCCCTTAAGAAAGGGCCACTTGTCTTTCAAAACCCACCCCAGTATGGGGGTCCTCTGGGGACTTCCCCTACAACTCACTTTTCTGTCCCTTATTCGTTCCCTTCTCTGGGATGCCACACTACCCGCCCCCCTGTTGTGGCAAGCCCTCACCAAATTTTAATTATTTGTTTCTTCCTCCTTTACCTGGACTGAAGTTTCTCTGAGGCTAGCCATTGTGTCTTTCATTTCTGTATTTTCAGCTCTCAGCACGGGCTGGTGCAGAGCCCATCGGTGGTCAATGAAAGTTCCTTATTGATAGGAAGCAATGAACGGACGTGTTTGGGAGAACAACAGATCATGAAAGGGCTTTTGAGGCGCCTGTGTCTAATACAGGCCTTGGTAAATAGCAGGGGGATTTCGACAGGCAGAAATGGTTGGGACTGTCCCGTTGCCGTCCATATTGACATGCAGTCTGCTTTTCCTGTGCTAGCGTGTGCTTTGAACAATCCGTCTACGACCATTAACTCTCGGAGTTGATGTAGTGCTTTCATTCCAACACATAAGCATTTGTCCCGAATAGAACTTTCACTTGCGGACACTTTAGTCACTCCTCACTTGTAGCCGATTTCCCGACGACCCACGACTGTTAAGCGTGTCGGGCTTCTTGCCGTTCCAGTCCATGTTTGGAGGCCATGGCTCCTCTGCTCCTCATTACCACGTCCGGCAGCGGGAGTTTTCTGTTTTGATTGATCAGGCAGTTCTGTTCAGCAGTGGCTTCTGAGCCTTTACTAGGTACGTCCGCCGGTTGTGAGGGACTCGTGGCTGAAGCAAGCAGTCTCGGTATGGTTCGGAAGTCTCGCGTACGCTAGTAATTTTAGCACAGACTGCATTTCTGCTGTCCATGCAAGAAACCTGGAAGGAGAGCCTGGAAGGCTTTCCATCTTCCGTGGCTTGGAAATTCTGCTCAACTAACCAGCTGCCGCCCCCTCATGTGTCTGCCTGAGCCTGCGGGCCGGACTGGGCACAGCAGCTTGAGTTCCAGATGTCAGAGGAATAGCCCTTTCTTTTCACTTCTGGGATGAGCTCTCTGTGCTTGTTTGTTGCTGAAATGCTCAAGCTTTAAAATGTAGATGTTAAGGTGAAACCGTCTTTAGTTTTAAGCATATGCTGCCTGCAGCTAGAGCACAGGGATGGACTCACTGCAGAGTTCTATGTGGGGGTGGGGCACCCTGGGCTTTCCTTGTCTTCCCTGGGGTTCCCTTCCCAGCAGTCTGGATGAACACCGGTCAGAGAAGTCTGGTTTTGTCCCTGCTGGGCCTCAGAGGCAAGGAATTCATAATCACACTTTTCCTCTGTTTTCCCTCTATCTGTTTTGAAAGTGTAAAATAAAATCTGAATTAGGTGGGGGCGGGCAGTGAGGACAGGGGTTCAGAGGTCAGCAAGAAGGGCCTTCGGTGGTTGGAGTTATTTGTGCTGCAAACCTATGTGTTCCCAGTTGTAAGTGTCTACTTCATAGGATGTTGTGAGTACGAAATGGGAATGTGCACAATGCTTGGTCATGAGCACTCTATAAGTGGAATTTGTCTAGTAACTGTTTTAGACAGTAAGAGCTCCACTCAAATGTATCCCCTTCTCTGAAGACTCTCCTGACCACACAACTGGGATGCATTTGCTCTCTGAGCTGCCATAACACATTGCCTGCGTGTCTTTCATGAAGTTGTCATGCAATCTGCTTTTTAAAAATGATTATATCCTTAAGAATCTTACCCTATGCTTAATATGTTGTGGGGGACATTCCTGATTAGCTAACAAAACCCTGCTTCCCCCTGAGCTCCCTCCAGGTCTGCAGTGGTGATGTCTCAGGAAAGGTAGGCATCTCCTACAGTCCCAAGGGGGTAAGTCATCATTGGTCAAAACCAGGGGTCAGCAAATCACAACCTGCTAGCGAGATCTGGCCTGCCATTTTTCTCTTTTCTTTTCTTCTCTTTTTTCTTTCTCTTTTCTTTTTTCTTTCCCTTTTCTTCCCTTCCCCTTCCTTCCTTCCTTTTCTTTCTTTCAAAAGATTTTTTTTATTAATTTCTTTGAGAGAGAGAGAGAGTGCAAGCGTGCACAAGTGGCAGGGAGCAGCCAAAGGAGAGGGATCCCTAGACTCTGGGATCATGACCTGAGCTGAAGGCGGAAACTTAACCAGCTGAGCCACCCAAGCACCCCATGGCCTGCCATTTCTTTTTGTAGGGTCATGAGCCATACAAACAAAAACAAAAACAAAAACAAAACAACAAACAAACAGCCTCCTTGGCAGGAGTCCGTGCCAGGTGGACTTGGCAGGTGAGGTGTGAGAGGTGAGGGACTCCTTGGCTGGCAGGGGAGGCTTGTGTTAGTGACCTGAGAACTTCTGGGAGGTGCATGGCATGGAAACAGGAAGCCATAGCCCCACTTCGGATGGGTGGCAGTCTCCCAGTGTGGAGCTACGAGGGCCTGCAGAGACCTTTGGCTCTGATGCTCACTGTATAGTATAAAGGACACCCTGAGAGGCCGAGTGCGTTTGCCCATGATTGTGCAGCTAGATGGTATCCAGACAGGGCTAGGACGTTGGTTCCTTGGTTCCTTGACTGGTGCTGTTGTTGTCTTTGTTTTAAAACTCCATAGTGGGCAACTGCCCTCCTGGGGGTGGAGGTTAATCTCAAGCCTCTGCTGCCAGCTGTCTGGATTGGGACATTGGGCCATCGTGGACTGAGATGATCTCGGTGTCATATACACATGTTCTTTTCTGTGTCCCTCCTTTTTTTTGAAATAGACCTCCCCCATCCAGCAGGTTTTTGGTCCAGTTCATCTGCTATAAAATGCTGGGAAGCTGGCACTGCCTGTCTGCTAGTGTAGGAGAAATTCCAGAAATTCCAAGCAGCTGGGATGGGGGAGGATTTGAAGAAGTTAGGTCATTGTATAATGTTGAAATGAGGCAGTGTGGAGCTCAAAAGTTAAATTCCTTCATGAGGAACCTTGGTCTCCCTTTAAAATACAGTAGGTTTTTTTCTTTCTTTTTTTTTTTTTTAAATACAGTAGTTTTTTTTGACAACTATAACCCGCTCCCTGCTTTGACCTTGTTGCTGTATGCCTTAACTAGCCTAGCTTCTCAATGTGACCTAGACCATTGACGTTTATCCTCTCGTGCCAAAATTCATGATTCTCTTGGCCATCTGGATGTCTTCTTTGGAAAAATGTCTATTCAGGTCATCTGCCCATTTTTAAATCAGAATGTTTAGGTATTTGTCGTTATTGTTGTTTTTGGTGTTGACTTAGATATTTTGAATATTAACCCCTGGTCAGATGCATCATTTGCAAATATCGTCTCCTGATGCATCATTTGGAAATATCCCCTCCCATTCAGTAGGTTGTCTTTTTGTTTTGTTGGTGGTTTCATTCACTATGCAGAAGCGTTTTATTTTAGTGTAGTCCCAATAGTTTGCTTTTGTTTCCCTCACTTTAGGAGACCTATCTAGAAAAAGGTTGCTAGGCCAGTGTCAGAAGTCTTACTGCCTATGTTTTCTTCTAGCAGTTTTATGGTTTCAGAGCTCACATTTAGGTCTTCAGTCCATTTTGAGTTTATTTTTGTGTATGGTGAAAAAAAGTTTCCTTCTTTTGCATGTAGCTGTCCAGTTTTCCCAATACCATTTATAGAGGAGACTGTCTTTTCCACCATTGCATATGGCTGCTGCTTCTGTTGTGGAGTAATTGACCCTGTAAGTGTGGGTTTATTTCTGAAACTTTTATTTATTTATTTTTAAAGATTTTATTTATTTATTTGACAGAGATCACAAGTAGGCAGAGAGGCAGGCAGAGAGGGAAGCAGGCTCCCCGCTGAGCAGAGAGCCAGATGCGGGGCTTGATCCCAGGACCCTGGGATCATGACCTGAGCCAAAGGCAGAGGCTTAACCCACTGAGCCACCCAGGTGCCCCTGAAACTTTTTTTTTTTTAAGATTTTATTTGACACAGAGAGAGACCACAAGCAGGGGGGAGTGGCAGGCAGAGGGAGAGGGAGAAGCAGGCTCCCCACAAAACAGAGGAAGCCTGATATGGGACTCCATCCCAGGACACCGGGACCATAATCTGAGCTGAAGGCAATCACCCAACAAACTGAGACACCCAGGTGCCCAGTGTGAGTTTATTTCTGGGCCTCTATTCTGTTCTTTTGATCTATGTGTCTCTTTCTGTAGCAGTACTGTACTGTTTTGATTACTACTGCTTTGTAGTATTTTTTTTTTTTCAGAAGGAAAAGGTTTAATATAAAGATTCAAGATTCACATCAATATAAANAGTACTCAAATTTGTACATAAATGCCTATTCTGCTTACCAGAACTTATCTCTAGTGACTTTGAGGGAGAGGCCAAACACAAGGTTAGACAGACTGTCCCAATTTCTTGATTTATGAGCATATCTGTTTCCTCTTTTTTCTGGGGTTTTTGTTCCATCCAAGGTTTCACCAATTTTCATCTGAGTCCCAGGCCACATAATTTTAGGCAATTTCTTTAAGTCCATTGGAGACCTCTCTTTTCTCAGTCTGGAAGGCAAGTCTTTACATGTTCTACTTCAGAGTCCTCTCCTTCGTCCCACGATAAAACTACTTCCATTTTCTACCCTGAACTTTCTTCCTCTTCTGGCTCAGAATCTTCTACTTCTTTAGTTACAATAATCTCCAAGGCATCTTTGGTCATTTCTTCAAGTCCATGCTTCATGTTTAACGCAGTATGGCATTGGAAGATTGAATCCTTTCCTCACATAATTCCAAAGCCACCTCTTCTCCCTTCTTCCCAGCTTCAAGCCTCCTGCCTCCCTCCTCTTCTAACTCTGAGCCGTCTTCCTCTCAAGGGTTTGTTTTGCTTTCCACTCTAAAGATCCTTCCTCCTGAGTCTCTAAGTTCTTCACCTTCTCTGGCTCAGCAACCTTTACCTTTTTAACAAATAGCTCAAGCCATCACTAGTTTCCTCCCCAGTTCCATGCTTTGAGTTTACTAGTTTTATCTACTTTTTCTTGAATTTTTATCTTCCTCCTTTCTTTTTTCATTTTGTGGGAGTGTATCTTTCAGTAATTCTTTCATAAATGATTTCTGGCTGGTAAATTTGATGAGGCTTTACATATCTGAAAAGGTCCTTCACCACCCTTAAGGCTTAAATGCTCATTTAACTGAATATAGAATTTAAATTCAAAATCACTTTCCCTTAGAATGTTGAAGACATTAACTCCATTGCTTACTAATATTCAGTGTTGCTGATGAAAAGTCTGCTGCCAATGCAAGTCTTGCTCCTTCATCTTCTCTGGAGGTTTGTAGAATATTCACTTTATTCTTTAAATTGAAAGGGATTCTTTTCCCATCTTTGCTTTGACCAGTTCATCCTCTGCAATGTCTCTGTTCCCTCCTGTTACTTCTGTAGGATGCTCTATCTCTGCGTCCATCAACTGTATTGCTTATGGCTTCTTCCCCACTCCCCATGACTTTGTGTTTTTGTGATTCATCATGGGACAATTCCTTACCTTGGTTTGTCTTGTATGCTTTAGCTTCATCTAATTTGCTAGTTACTTCTTTTCTTCTAAAAATCAAATTTTCAATATCCTCAACTATTTTAGAGTGTGCTTCTTCTATTTTCTTAATCCTGTGACTATATCTTTTATTTTTTACTACTCCTTTTTGGCACTAGAATTTTTTGGATTTTTCATTCTAAAATTTCCTTCAGGTCATATTTTAAGAAGGATTTTAAGTTATTTACTTGAAAAAGAGAATGAGCACAAGTGTGAGTTCAAACAGTGTGGGGAAGAGGCAAGAGGGGCAGAGGGAGGGGGGAGAAGCAGGCTCTCTGCTGAGCAGGAAGTCCAATGTGGGGTTGGATCCCAGGACCCTGAGGTCATGACCTGAGCTGAAGGCAGATGATTAACTGAGTCACCCAGGCACCCCTTCTTCAGGTCATTTTTAAGAAATTGTCTTATCTTTTCAACCACTAAGTCCAGCTTTTCCATCAAGCCTTTAAACTTCCTCATGATAACTACTGACGTGTCTCTGCATTTTCAGTCTAATACCTGAGCCATCTTCTGGTCAGTTTCTGTCAATGAAATTCTTTCCCCATGGTGATATTTTCCTATTTCTTTGTGAAAGTCTNAAATTCTTTCCCCATGGTGATATTTTCCTATTTCTTTGTGAAAGTCTAGTAATTCCTTCCTTCCTTTCTTTCTCTCAAGATTTTACTTTTAAGTATTCTTTTTAGCCAATGTAGGGCTCTAACTCGAGTTGCAGCTCTTCTGACAGCCAACCAGGCATGCCAAGTCTAGCAGTTTCTGACTGTACATGAGACATTGTTGATATGTATTCAAAACAGAAGTGTTTTATTTTTCTGAAGAGTAATTTTTGTTTTTTCAGGCCCGCTAAACTCTCCCAAACTAAAAAATCTTAAAAATATCTATATGTATCTATATACATCTATATATACCTATCATCCAGTGAGGGTCTTCACCTACAAGGAAGTTATTTGCAGAGCAGTATTTGGTCTTCAGCACAGCTGTATCTCAGTGCCTCGACAAGGGATCCAGCCTGAGGACACATGCACACACACACACACACACACACACACACACACACGTGTGCGCACGCGCCAAGGGCTTTGTAGTATATCCAGAAATCTGGGATTGCAATACCTCCATCTTTGTTGTTCTTTCTTGAGATTGCTTTGGCTACTCAAGAACATTTGTGCTTCCATACAAATCGTAGGATTATTTGTCTGGTTCTTTGAAAAATGCTGGTGGTATTTTGGTAGGGATGGCATTGAATCCATTGATGTGCTTTGGGTAACATGGACATTTTAACAATGTTTGTTCTTCCAATTCATAATCATGGTACAATGTTCCATTTGTGTTGTCTTCAATCTCTTTCTCATTGCTGTATAAGTTGCAGAGAACAGGTCTTTTACCTCCTTGGTTAAATTTATTCCTAAGTCTTTTATTCTTTTTGTTGCAATTATAAATGGGATTGTCTTATTAATTTCTTTTTCTGCTACTTTGTTATTAATGTAAAAGAAATGCAGCAGATTCTGTATATTTTTGTATCCTACAAATTACTTCATTTATCAGTATTTATTTGACAGAGAGAGACATGCAGCAGGAGAGGGAACACAGCAGGGGAATGGGAGGGGAAGAAGCAGACTTCCTGCCAAGCAGAGAGCCTGATATGGGGCTCGATCCCAGGACCCTGGGGTCATGACCTGAGCTGAAGGCAGATGCTTAATGACTGAGGCACCCAGGCACCCTCTTCATTTATCAGTTCTAATAATCTTTGTTATTGTTGTTCTTGTTGTTTTTTGTGAGGTCTTTAAAAGTTTTCTTTATTTAAAGTAGACTCCATGTCCACTGTGGTGCACAATGCGGTGCTTGAATTCGTGACCATGAGAGTAAGACCTGAGCTGATATCAAGAGTTAGATGCTTAACCAGCTGAGCCACCCAGGTGCCCCTAAGGTTTTCTGTATGTACTATCCTGTCCTGTGCTGATAGTGACAGCATAACTTCTTCCTTACTAGTTTGAATGCCTTGTATTTCTCGTGTGATTGCTGTGGCTAGGGCTTCTAGTACCATGTTAAATAAGTGGTGAATATGGACATCTCTGTCTTGTCTCTAATCATAGAGGGAAAACTGTCAGCTTTTCAGCATTGAGTGTGATGTGAGCTGTGGGTTTATTATGCTGAGGTGTGTTC
>NW_019154427.1:0-14234 GCF_002288905.1 Enhydra lutris kenyoni | reverse complement strand
CACTGTTTCCTTGTTAATTTTCTGTCTGGGTGACCTATTGATGTATACAGGGTATTAAAGTCCTGTACTATAATTACTGTCAATTTATCCCTTTGTGTCTGTTAATTGCTTTATGTACTTAGGTCTCCTATATTGGTACATAGATATTTGTAACATCCTCTTATTTTCTGGTTGGATTGATGCCTTTATCATTAGGTAGTGCTCTTCTTTGTCTCTTGCTACAGTGTTTTACAGTCTATTTTATTAAGTATTGCCACTCCAGCTTTTTTTTTTTTTTTTTTTCCTTTGCATGTTAAATGTTTTTCCAGCCCTTCACTTTCAATATATGTGAGTTTAGGTCTGAAGGGAGTCTCTTGTAGGCAGCATATAGATAGGTTTTGCTTTTGTTTTTTGTTTTTTTTTTTCCTTTTTTAATCCATTCACTCTGTCCTTTCTTCTTCCCTTTCCTTTGCTTCCTTCCCTCCTTTCTCTTTCTTTCTCTTTCTTTTTCTCTTTCTCTTTCTTTCTCTCTTTCTCTGTCTCTTTCTCTTTCTATTTGTCTCTGTTTCTTTCTCTTTCTGTCTTTCTCTGTTTCTCTTTCTCTCTCTCTTCTTTCTCTTTCTCTCTCTTTCTCTCCTCTCTCTCTTTCTCTTTCTCTCTGTCTTGTAAATGCCATGCCCAAAGTGGGGCTTGAACTCATGAGCCCTAGATCAAGGGTTGCATTTTCTACTGACTGAGCCCCCCCCATTCCTTTTTCTTTATTGGAGCATTTAATCCATCGAGGGCCTTTTACGATTGGAACATGTTGAAAATATTATGCCTCCTTGTGCAGTTAAACAGAACATTTATCAAGTGCCTCAATTGGGTTTGAGGTTCTCCATTTTTGCATGGGTGGACAAGGTGGTCCTGGACATTCTGGTGAAGGGTTTGCTTCTTGATCATCCCCATTTTCAACACCGACGCCATCCCTGCCAGGTTAGATTTCTTTACCACCTTGTTATTTGCTGACTCAACTATTTTAAGCATAGAAAACCCACAACACTGGCCCTGGTAAAGTATAGAGTGCACCATGGTCTGAGCCCCTCTCCTGCAGGGCCTTTAGGGACACTTATGAAAGAATGCAGAACTATTTCCATTTTTCAGTCAAGGAGAATGAGATGATCAGAGGTCTATGCTTTGAGCAAGTGGAGAAATATTCCTCTAAGTTATTCATAGCTTCTGGGATACTTGATGGGTATCTGAGGACCTGCTAGGTCTCAGTGGCTGGTGCTGGTGTTCCGAATNATCTGAGGACCTGCTAGGTCTCAGTGGCTGGTGCTGGTGTTCCGAATTATCATCACCCACTTAAGGGGGGCCTGGACAGTATCCTTTGTGGTAAATTACATGGGAGTCAGTTATCTCCATAGATGAGAGGAGGAAATTGTAGTTAGTATTTGAGCATACACTAGCCTCCTACCTTCTCACTGTTGGAAATGTAACTGTTATAGATAAGCAAAAAGTCCATGTATTAGCAGCCTTTGATGTCGGAACTGTTGAAGATGATTGGGTTAAACTATGGAAAGGTTCCAGTTAAAATTGCAGTGCTCTGAATGAAGTGGTTTATTCAGTTTATCTGCATCTAGGTTACCTAAATTATGTACCCTCTTTAAAAATGCTGACATTCACCTCTTCTTTTGGAATAATTATTTTTATATAATTACGGTCCTATTTTATTCCTAGAAGTACCTGAGAGAGAATAACTATAATTGTAGTAGCATCTTATTGAATAATGTTCCACTAATTCAGAACTGAAGATAATTTGGCAAGACAGAGTGGAAATGGATCATTACTCTCCTAGAAGAAGTGATCTCTCCTAGAAGAATGTAGGGATAGGATCCCAGATTAACTTGCAATTGCTTAAAAGAAGAGCTCATAGTCTTCATGCTCCTTGAAAATGTTTATCTGCCAGTAATTCGTGGGAGTTATTCAAAACAGCCCCTCTCCTGTCTCTACTTTGCACAATTCAGTCAGAGTAACTACATAATGTCAGTTATGAAATCGCATAAAATTACATACAATATTTATGTAAGCCCTCTCTTCAATTTTTTAAAAAAAGATCTTGAGGTGGGGGCAGGAGCAGAGGGGGAAGGATAAGCAGACCCCATGCGGAGCACTGAGCCCAATGCTGGGCTCAGTCTCACAACCTGGAGATCAGGACCTGAGTCCAGATCAAGAGTCTGATACTTGACCAACTGAGCCATCCAGGGGCCCCAGCCTTCTCTTCAATTTTGATGACACTTTAAAAACAATCCAGGGGCGCCTGGGTAGCTCAGTGGGTTAAGCCTCTGCTTTCGGCTCAGGTTATGGTCTCAGGGTCCTGGGATCAAGCCCTGCATCGGGCTCTCTTCTCAGTGGGGAACCTGCTTACCCCTCTTTGTCTCTGCCTGCCTCTCTGCCTACTTGTAATCTCTCTTTGTCAAATAAATAAATAAAATCTCTTATAAATACATACATACATACATACATACATACATACATACATACATACATACATACCTAATCCAATAGTTAGGTTTCCTGACACAAACAGTGGACATCTGAGATGCAGGAATCTCTGAGGCCCAGGAAAGGTAGAAGCATTAATGAGTGGCATTTTCCAAATGCTGACCTAGTCCAGCGTCCGGGGTTATGACAGGGTGGCGTGGCTAGAGTTCATTCTTTTCTTTACATTCAGGCTTTTTTATTGAGGTCCTCTACAGCAATTTAGATTTTGCTGTTTACTAAACTCTTACAATATAAAAGTGTAAAAATACATGATTGGTGCTAAGCACGGTAGGATTCAGTGCATTCTCCGTTTGAATACGAATCATTAGTTGGTAGAATCCAGATGAAGATTTTCCGTGTGGTCCAATTTTAGCTCTTTAGGGATTAGCCAGACTCTTTGTCATCTTTATCTGTTGCCTTTTTCCCTGTTTTTCTGATAGTCATCTGTGCTGCTGGGGATTAGGCAGAGAGGGGTGATTCACTCCTGCCGGACTTCTCCTCCCTCCCTTAATACGACTGCACGCACACAAAGTGACTGTTCTTCATGAACCGCACACAAAGTGACTGTTCTTCATGAACCGTTGGCACAGCAGCTGTTATCTTCAGCCTTCTCGTCCATTTTTATTTAATCCTCATGCAAACTGGATGGGGAACCAAGGCTCTGAAGTTAATATCACTTGTCCAGACTCTCACAGCAGAGCCGGCCTTCAGGACCAAGTCCATCTGACCCCATTGCTGACACCTCCGAACACACGCCACCCCTGTGCACCCTGCGGTCTTGACTGTTGAACACGTGTCTGTCTCTCCCACTGAGGGTGGGCTCCTTCAGAGCTGGAGCTGGGTGCCGGGCACAGTGGGGACCCTTTGTTGTTAACTGAATTGGGCTTGGAGGTTTGGTTGCCGGGGGGTGGGAAGAGAGGTTGGAGTNGGGGGTGGGAAGAGAGGTTGGAGTGAACTGCGACAGAAGAAAGCCCTGGGGTAGGGTGCTTATCTCTCTCTAAATTTCTGTGGGTGTTTGCGGCTGCATTCTAAAACAGAAGACTGGTGCTGGAGGAGACTTCTGTCCTGGTTTTAGGGGGCACAGCATGTGTGCTGACCGGGCAGCCCTTTGACACCTTGAAAGTGAAGATGCAGACGTTCCCTGACCTGTACCGGGGCCTCACCGACTGCTGCCTGGAGACCTACTCCCAGGTGGGCTTCCGCGGCTTCTACAAGGGGACCAGCCCAGCGCTGAT
The DNA here is from genome assembly GCF_002288905.1 of Enhydra lutris kenyoni. Taxonomy (NCBI): domain Eukaryota; kingdom Metazoa; phylum Chordata; class Mammalia; order Carnivora; family Mustelidae; genus Enhydra; species Enhydra lutris. The sequence continues at coordinate 10,497 of NW_019154427.1, read as the reverse complement.
CGCCAACATCGCCGAGAACCCAGTCCTCTTCATGTGCTACGGCTTCTGCCAACAGGTGGTGCGGAAAGTGGTTGGATTGGAGAAGCAGGCCAGGCTGAGGTGAGTTGTGGGCACTAACACTTTCTTCCTTTGTTTAGAAACACAACGTTGTTGCCCAGTCAAAATTTTTATGATACCTAATGGGAAGAGTGTTTCCTTTTTTAACATAACCACTTTGTTTCTGATTGTGAAGTTGTCTTGTAAAACTTGCAGAAGGCTAGTCAGTAATGCACCGTGGAGAAGGAGGTGCCCTTACGTGCCGGTGTTCTTCAGGAAGATGCTTTTCAGATGCCGCTGGTGGTACTGCTTCTCTTGTGGGCACGAGGGCTGGACGGGAGCCACAGGTGCAACTTGTGAGCGAGCTTTGGGTTCCTCTTCATCACAGTGCAGAGGACTGGAAGAAGCTGCCTGAGCCAGACAGGCTGGAGAGCAACTTGGAATTTTGGGAGGAATTGGAAGCATCTGTGAAGATGCGGATGGACTGACTCTTTGTCTGGCCAAGTCTGCCCAAACATCGGACTTCGGCTTGTGCTGCGTCCTCGCTTGCATATTTATTTACACAGAGACCATAGAGGATTCAGGAACCACCGGCATGTGTAGCCCTCCCTTTTTTGAACGTTGATTTATTTTAAATCATTTAAAATGGTATCAGGTTCATGGTTGGGCAGATAGCCGTATGGGTTGTTACGGTAGGAATTGGAAACCCATTTGCAACTCCGGTCCCACCCGATTGTAGGCCCCTTCTGTACAGAGTGTTCTCTGGAGACGCCTAGTGATCTCAAAGATGTGCCCTTTTGTAAGCAGGAGTTTTGTCTTCCTGGATGGAACGTGTTTTTTAAAGGCTTGGGACTGGATGGAATCATCCAGGGAGATAGCATCTGTAGAGGGCTGTGCATGGATTCCAGGACCTTCCGGCACAGAAGGGGTCATGAAGAGGAGGAGGAAGTAAAGAAATAAGCAGGAGAGAAACCAGGAGAGTGTGGGATCTCATGCTAGAGACTAACAGAAAGAACACTGTAGCGACTGTCACTCTTCCTGCTAGAGGGGGACACTTTCTCTGGGACAAGATGGGACGTTTAGGTCCCCTGTGACATTCCCAGAGGAGGATGCCTTATGGAGAAGATGGAGGTAGGAAGCAGCCACATGAGGTCCTGGAGGAAGTCCTACAGCCAAGAAGCCATTCTGTTTCATGTGGTCTCACCCCGTACCCTCCTCTCCGGTCCTGGTGAGGCAGGAGGGAGCTGCGTCTTCATCCCACAGAACGGTGTTTGCTTATTATCTGGCAGGGAAAGACCACCTTAGAGTTGATGGAGCTGGGGCACCCACACCTGTCCTGTTTTGTTCATCCCTCCTCATGATCCTGTGAGAGCAGCAGAGCCCCTGCTGTTCTCTCTTAAAGCTGGGGACTCCGACTTGCAGATACTGGCTTAGGATCCTATTACTTGAGCTCATAACTGAGTGCAGGACCCAAAGCCGTGTCTTCTGAGTCCCCGTCCAGTACTCTTGCCTTAAGACCAGAGTCGGGGCTCTGGACTGTGGTAGGGGTCAGGTCTAGAGGAAGGCGTGGTCAGTAGAGGCAATGAAAGGAAAGCACTGCTTGGAAGAGCCTGCCGTGAATTTCAGCAATGATACCGTAAATATTTGCATGTCCTTGGCTTGAATGCCACCCCGAGTAGAGTTCTCCTTTGACCTTTGTCCACATGGGGTCTTAACACAGCAGGAGGGTTCAGGTACATGTTTGTTGAATGGGTGATAAGCAGCCGATTCTTACCAAATCCCATCCTGTGCCCGCTGCGGTTTCAGTTCTGGGTCTAACGCCTCTCCTGCAGGTGCAGCCTGGGGCCCCGCGTGCCTCACTGGGCGCCCAGGTAGGGGAGAGGACTCAAAGTCCACTGCAAGTGTGCTTTGGCCTTGTTGTTGCACTAGAACAGCGTGCTCATACTCAGGCANGCTTTGGCCTTGTTGTTGCACTAGAACAGCGTGCTCATACTCAGGCAGCCGACTCTTAGGCTGAAGGGCTTCCACACCGATCGATGCCATCTTTGTTCCCGCAAACCTGGCCGTTCTGGCTACTGGTCAGCAAATTGATGAAGGGTGCCCGAGGGAAACGAAGCCTGGATCTGCAGGCTGGCCGAAAGACTGCAGAAGCCACTTTAAGCTTTGGTCTTGACAGGCCGCTGAGTAGGTGTGAACCATGTTGGACAGTTTCCATTCGCTAGAAGCTGAGCACAAGCAGAGTTGCATGTCGCCGGGTAATGGCCTCATACCCGATTCTCTGAAATGAGAAGCAAGTCTGGAACGCAAGCAGGGTCTCCCTCCTGGAAGAAAGCCTCGCTCCCCACCAACTCTTCTGGGAGCGGGCAGGCTTGGGCCCCGCCCTCCGTCTGCCCATGGCACCGATGCCAGGTCACTAGGGAACTTGTGTTTGGGGCTGAGATTGGAGGCGGCCCTTGATTTTCTATTCCTGTCTGACCTCTGTTTATGTGACTGTTTAACGGAACCCCGGACAGTCGCATGTGCTCAGTCTGTTAGGCTTTTGCTCATGGTTTGGGGAAAACTTGTGAGGGGTTCTCAGTAGCCAGGGGAGGGGGACACTTCACGGGGGTGTGGCGTCCTGGTGGTTAGGTGACAGCAGGCTGTTGGCTTGAACAGGTGAGAGTCAGGGAGTCAGTTGTCCTGTGAGCAGCTCACTCTTCCTGCCCAGTCCCGGGTGCCAGCAGAGCTCTTGTGACCGAACACTCCCGGGCTGGAAGGGATCTTATTTTCTGACCCTTGTGAACGCTCAAGAGAATTCCTGACAATTAATTTCTCAGACTTTTCCCCGTATTTTTGAACTCCGATGGGACCTCGCTTTCACAGCCCTGCTGGTGACTGTGGCTGGTGGTACCAGACCCTCCTATGGTGGAATGAATGCTGCTTGTGTTTACGTGCATTTGTTTCTCCGTTTAGATTCCCGATGTAGCCATTTTACCTCCAGCTCTCGAGCTTGCTGACCCCCTCCTTCACCCCCCTCCTCCACCATCCTCGCTCCTGCTCCCCTCTGTGGCTGAGGTCAGGAGGTCATCAGTGGAACTGGGAAATCTTTTTTGCAATGAGCAGCTTTTTGGTTAAAGATTTATTCTGGGCTTTCATCTGCAACAGTTACTTTGTACATGTGGTTGTTCCAGGTTGGATTGGGGGCGTACAGGGATGGCCCCGGAGCCTTGTTTTATGAAGCTTAGTGGCAGATACGCCAAGGTATTGGTGATGGTGTGTCTTTGGGGTGGTGGGAGTTTGGGTAATTTTTTTCCTCCCTCTTTTTTTTTTTGTTTTTGTTTTTTGTCTTATATATCACTTTGTCTTAGTTGTGGCTGCTGTAACAAAATACTGTTAACTGGATGGCTTAAATAAACATTTGTTTCTCACAGTTTTGAAAACTGGAAAGCCCAAGATCATGGTACTGGTTGATTTGGTGTCTGGTGAGGGCCTATTTCCTGGTTTACAGAGGGACAACTTCTTGCTGTGTCCTCAAAGGGTGGAGAGAGAGAGCGGTGGCCTCTTATAAGGACACTGATTGCATCATGGGGGGTTCTACCCTCACGACCTCACTAAACCTAATCACTCCCAGAGGTCCGCTCTGAATACCATCACCTTGGGGAATTACAGCTTCTGCATAGAGCCTTAGGGGTGGGGGACACATTCCGTGTGTGTCGCCGTGACTATGACTAATAAAAGGAGCTGGATCTTGCAGTCAGGCAGACTCAGGTCTGAATCCCAGCGTTGCCACGTGGTAGTGGTGTGACTTCAGGTACATTAGGTATTCTAAGCACGGTTTTTCCACATGAAAATTGGGGTGTCGGTATCGGTGTTGGCCTCCCAGGGCTGGGGTCCTTAGATGAAACCGCATGTGCGAGTTCCCAGTGGGCACTCAGGAAAGTGTTCCTCTCCTTTGATCCTTGCTCTCCCTTACCAGCCGAGAGCTTTGTGTGGGGAGTGCTGAATGAATGAATGACTGGACTCCCGAGCTGGTTTCCTTCCACTGATCTGCAGAACGCAGCCGCGGGTTCCTTTGCCTCTGCCTTTGCGGCCCTGGTGCTCTGCCCCACTGAGCTCGTCAAGAGCTGGCTACAGACCATGTATGAGATGGAGTCGTCAGGGAAGATCACCAGAAGCCACAAGTAAGCGCTGTTTGGGCACAAATGTTGGGTCTCTCGTTGCCTTGGTGCATTGAGTATTTGTCAGTTTTATATTCTACTAAAACTCAGTGGCAGAGAAAGAGATTTATCTACTCCAAAATATTGTGTTTTTAGAACTCTTTCCCCTACCAGTCAGAGGGGGACTTCCTAAATGAACTTTGAGAGGGCCGGACCCACTCCTGCTCCCACAACGGACCACTGTCTGCAGATGTTTCACACCTGGGAAGTGGCGAGGCCGAGAACTCCTCTCACTCTTGGCTCATTGAGTGCATGAGGCAGCGTCCCCGGCTGTGTTGGAGGCACACAACAGACAGCTTTGAAACCGTGTCTGAGAGCTGAGCCTTCAGAAATGCCAACTTGGGTTCCAAGATGAATATTTGGTGCCCGTTCCCAGGTTTCACGTGAGCTGATCAGCCCAGATCCCAGAGTCACTCTCTTACTTCCCTCCCCCACCCTTCTCATGTACCCACAGAGAGCCTGGCTTCTGAATGCTCCTCAGAGCCCTCGTGAGCTACTCTGCAGCCATCAGAATGCTCTCCCCCTCAGTCCTGCAAACAGATTCTAGTTACATGAGTGTGTGTCATACACAGTGTGATTTATTGTCTTTATTAATCTCAACATTTGCTTATTTATCTTGACATCTGGCTGACTAAAGCTCTTTGTCACTGTGGTTGACTCAGTTTGTAAATCTGACTGGAAAAATCAGATTAATTGACCATTTACAGAAGTAGTCTCCTCCCAGGGAGGGGGGGGTTTCTGATAGAGTTCTATATCCTGCACCCTGGAGATTCTTTACAACCAGTTTGAAGCGATTATTTATAGCTAGAGGTCCAAAAGCATAAGAAACAAACACTTTTGGTGGTTACAAACACTTTTGTAACCAATGCCCAGATTCAGAGGTAGAACAGGAACAGAACCGAGAAAGTTGCTCTCATGTCCCTTAGGAGTAGTTTAAGGTATTTTTTTTTTTCATTTAAATTTTTTATTTAAAGTCAATTTAGTTAACATATAATGTATTATTAGTTCCAGGGTAGGATTTAGTGATTCATCACTTAAATACAAAACCTAGTGCTCATTACATCAAGCACCCTCCTTAATGCCCGTCACCAATTACCCCATCGCCCCACCCACCTCTCCTCCAGCAACCTTCAGTTGGTTTCCTAAGGTGTTTTGTTTTGTTTTTTTTTTAAGATTTTATTTATTTATTTGGCAGACAGAGATCATAAGTAGGCAGAAAGGCAGGCAGAGACAGAGAGGGAAGCAGACGTGGGGTTCCATCCCAGGACCCTGGGATCATGACCTGAGCCGAAGGCAGAGGCTTTAACCCGCTGAGCCACCCAGGCACCCCTTCCTAAGGTATTTTTAAGGAAAGTAANCCACCCAGGCACCCCTTCCTAAGGTATTTTTAAGGAAAGTAATTGTTGGCTCCAAAAACTTAAGCAAATGGACACCTTGCACAAAGGTAAGTATCGGTTGACAATATTTTAGGTGTGGCTATATACTCCTGGCCTACACAGGGGTATATGGTACCTTGGGGTTAAGACTTGGTTCAGAAGGCAGGCCGTCATGTTGAGTTGGATCACTGTGTTACATTCCCATTATAGAATGGGAGCGGAGTTGTAGGAAGGACCTAGATAATGAGTGATGCCTGATGAAGCCTTCTGAAATGCTTTTGATTACCGGGGGGTTTGATTCTTCACTGGTCCAAGCGAGGTCACCTGCTGAGAGCACAGTGAAGAGCAAGGGGGTTCCCTAAAACACACCAAAGATGTGGTTTCTGCTGCTGTTTTCCTGACAGATAAGGCCTGCCATGGTGCGCACCATCAGGAAGAGGGGTCTAGACAGAAAGGATCCTGCATTACTGCTGCTCCAGGGCTCTGATCAGCCTGAAATAGAAATTCTTGCCTACTTACTTTCTAAGAACTAAATCCTCAGTGCTTCTTGCCCTGTAGAGTTTCTAAGAATTTCCTTTGTCTTGCCTTCAAGTAACATCTACTCCCTTCCTCCTTCGCTGCACTAACACAAAGCAAAAAGACCGTAAGCATTTGAACAGATTCCTTCTATATCCACCCGTTCAAAAGAAAGGTAGAGGAGGGTAGGCACTGAAGGAGGTAGAGGTGTGGGCAAATACGAGGGCATTTTATTCTTGCTGAGCCTGTACAGCTCCTTATTGTAATTTCTCTTATTCATTGTTGGACAAAAGTGGGTATTGGCTCTTTTACATCTTGGATAATATCCAGAATGTATGAATGCACTTTTTTTCCCCAATGAACTAAAAAGTGAATTTGTTTATTGAGGGCAAGAGGTTGCAGGCAATATAAAAATCAGAGCTTGTCTGGCTTTCCCTGACTTTTCTTTCTCCGCCCGTCAAATGGGGGTTGGATTTTATTTGTATGTGTTCTGAGGGTCCCGATCTGCTCCTGGAATCCTTTATACAGGGGGAAGCTGTGGGGCAGATTCCTGAAGACCACCTCCCCCGACCACCCTTGGGGAGAACGGTCATCGGGCAGGAGTGTTGGCTCGGTAGCACCTACTTCTTTTCCCTTGCTTCTTGTGTGCCATAAAATCGACCTTGCCTGCAAGGTGAGCCTTGCAACTAGCACAAAGCAGCTCTAGGAACCCGCCCTGCCATGTTGGCACTGGTCCAGGTCCTTCATTGTTTTGTCCACAGTCAGAGGAGGTCTTTCTGATTTTCCAGAAATCCAGGGTCCTCCTTCTCCAGGAGTGTTCTCAGGGCTTCCTTTGCTGAGTGGCACACTTGGGAAATGTGAACATGGTTCCATCTGAGACGGGATTCTGGCGTGGTCTGATGAAGTCTTGGCCGGAGGCCCGGTGGCCACACACAGCTCTCTGTGAATACACACTTTAATGATATTTCCTTGCTGTTGGATAGTTCAGGTGAGAACAGCTGTCCTAAAATAATAGGATCTGTGCTTCTCTGAGATTTCCTCCCTGCAGAAGCCTCCTTTTCAGAATTTGGGTCCCTGGGTTTCTAGAATCAGCCATTCCCGGCCTGCCCAGGGTTGAGCCAGGCCTGCCACTGGGGTGGGAGTGCCAGCCTCGCCCCCCGGTCCCCCCATTTCCCCGGCCCTAAGCACAGCTCCCTGTCTCCCTGCAGCACAGTCTGGTCCGTGGTGAAGAGCGTCCTCGGGAAGGACGGCCCCTTGGGCTTCTACCACGGCCTCTCCAGCACCTTGCTCCGAGAGGTGCCTGGCTATTTCTTCTTCTTTGGCGGCTACGAGCTGAGCAGGTCGTTTTTTGCATCGGGGAGACCGAAGGATGAGCTGGGTAAGCATCTGGCTGGGCCGGGCCGGGCGCGCCCCACAGTGGCCTGCTTGCTGCCGACGCTGCGGGGGGCCGCTGGGCGCTGAGCTTTCTGGAGGCTTGGAAAGGACCTTGGCACCTTCCTCTGGTGCACTCATGTCCTCGCCAGGGGGGTGGAGCTGTGCATCCCAGACTTCTCCACTGGAATAACATTTTAGGGGAGAATATAGAAATTACTTTCCTGTGGCAACTCGTCAGTAAAGGGGTAAGTCACCTGTGAAGCATTTTGCAATAAGCATGAAACTTGGTAATAACTCCTGAGAGTGTTTCCAGAGGACGGAAAAGTGTCATTCTTTCTAGCTTGTCCTGTGTAGCTGCTTGACGCAATCATGGCAGTGTTTGGCTTGCATGAATGATTACTTGTTTCTTAACACATCCCTTCAGTGTTCTGGACTTATTCTGGGGTTAGGCAAGCTCCCAGGCTTAACTATCGTGTTTAATAAGACAACTTTGGCTTTCATGGTAGAGGAAGACTCAGGGCTATGGGGCATTAAAATAATGAAATATTGCAGACTGAGAGGGTTGGAGAAAACGTGACCTGTGTTTCAGTGGCCACTGTTCTCATTCCCCATGGGGTGGGGGCGGGTTGCCATGTTGCTGGGGGCCTGCTGGTTCTGTGTGGGCCAGTCCCTTGGAGGGCAGGCTGGGAGGGACACAGCGCCACAGTGATCAGCACTGACATGGTCCTGTGGTGAGGGGCAGACCCAGAGTGCCACATGGGACCTTGTGTCCTCTGAGCAGGGAGCCCAAAGGGAGCTCGATCCCTGAGATCATGACCTGAGCTGAAGGCAGATGCCTTACGGACTGAGCCACAGGTGCCCCAAGTTTCAGCATTTTTATTTGCATCTACCTGCACCCACTACCACCTTGACCTCTGGAAATGCTGTCCTTGAGACAGAAATGCTGTTGGCTGCTTTCCTCCTCTAGGCCCTGTCCCTTTGATGTTAAGCGGTGGAGTTGGTGGGATCTGCCTCTGGCTTGCTGTTTACCCAGTGGATTGCGTCAAATCCAGAATTCAAGTTCTTTCCATGTCTGGAAAACAGGCAGGATTTATCGGAACCTTTATAAGCATTGTGAAAAGTGAAGGGAGTCTGCTCATTGCAGAAATGGAGTGGGTGCGTCTAGACCGGTCATTTCGCTATAACCCTCGTGGAGGTCGATCACGTGTGTGTGGTTGCTCTCTTCCCCTGCCTCCTGTCCTTTTTCTAGCGCCCCTTCCTTAGCTTACTTCCATTCTCAAGAATGTTTAATGTCCTTGTTCCTCACTTCTGGGCCAGGATTCTTTGTTCTAAATAGCCCGGAGGGAACTTTAAAACTCCAGATTGTGCCTAAGGGGACAAAGGCTTGGAAGTCAGCACCCCTTGTTTTATAGACTATAGATAGTATCAGAAAACGATCTCTAACAGAACCACTAAAGGATTTAAAAGAACGTGCTCCAAGTCCCTAATGCTAAGACTTTCTGAAGGTGATTGGCTCTGAATTTTGAGAGTTAACGTAGGAGTATAAAGATTTTCTAGGTGATGTTTGTATAAAGCCAGGATCATGCCTCTGGTGAGTGGAGACCTGTCCTTTCAGCATCCACTCTACATCTTCCACCTCGGGATGTGAACTTTTCGGGCTTGATTTTGCGAGAGAGCGGTCACAGGGTGTGGAAACGGTTCAGTTCATACTCCAGAGTTGCATAAAACTTCATAGTTTCACAGAGTCCTTACGCCTCCCTCATCCACTTGGATCTTCGTAACAGTCTGGGCAGTGCCAGCTGTAGACACAGGACTGTGCTTTTGGCCCAGTGTCTTGTGGTCCTTGCCCTCCCAGGTGGCACTGTAAGGCTGCTGCCCTCCTGTGGCCTTGGGGCTGCTTCTCTGTGCCCAGGTGAGGCCTCCGCTCTGCCCAGTCCATGTACCAGGAGCGAGCCCGGGATTCATGTGTGGTACCTGAGCGTCCCCAAGATTTGCTGGAAGACTGGATGCCTGGCCTCGTTGCCATTAGCCTCCATCCTTCCCGTTAGTCCAGGGACACCTGGACAGAAGCCCTTCCATCCCTTGTCAGCATTCAGTGTGTTGTCTGGATCTGTCCGTGGCCAGCCCTGGGCTCTGCGGCTTCATAGGGTCTCTCTGAGAAGGGGTGTCTCATTCTTTGATCACTTCTTGTCTTCTAGGAATAACGGCCTTATACTCTGGACTGAAACCCACAATGATTCGAGCGTTCCCTGCCAATGGGGCGCTCTTTCTGGCCTATGAATACAGCAGGAAGCTGATGATGAACCAGTTCGAAGCCTACTGAAGTGTCCTGGCAAACCGAGGTCCAAATCTAGGCACGTGACCACTACAGTTCATCTCAGGGTTTCACGGAGTACAAGACCAATGGGGAATTATTTTGGTTTCATAGGAGTTCTGTTTTTTTGGTCTTCCCTTATTCTACTCTACATCTTAAACTTTGTGAAAAGGGCCTCTATTAATTTCTGCCCATAATCGTACTGAAATCGAACTAAGTTGCTGCTCTTGTCCTTGGTGGGACATTTAGGGCGAGCCGCCGGCCCTGCACAGGATATGAAAGGCTAAATATAGTTCTTTCGGGACTTTGCCTAAACCTGTACGTGTCCGTGCAGCTTGGATGGTTACATGTTAGTAAGGCATCATTTGGTTCCATGTTTAATTCTCAGATCTCACCAGAAAAACTCTGAGGTAACCATGTTTCATGAAGATGGCTATGAATGATTCCTTACTCTAGATGTAGGCTCTCTTTTAGAACCTTAGTACATGCACTATCCTAAGTGGCTGAAGTTAAGTTTTTCTGTGGTGCTTGACAACTGAACTGTCCATGTAGATTTTGTAGAGGAGAACGTACCTGCCAACTGGTGTGGCTTCCATGTTCACGATTTAAGTTAGGAGTAAGCCTCTTAGATTTTCCCAAGATGTTCTACTGTTAAAATAGTGCCATTCACTTCCTAGGTGGGATC
>NW_019154426.1:27046-28457 GCF_002288905.1 Enhydra lutris kenyoni | reverse complement strand
CTAATTCCAACTGTTTTTCAGAATGTATTGCAATTGTGCTTGAACGAAAGGAATGCAGAATGTTTCGTATAGCTCAATGTCAATCCCACCCCCACCCAAGGAAAACTCTGGAAAACGCTTATTTGACCCGACACGAATCGTAAAAGTGCCATGAAGTACAGCTCAAATGCACAGCAGCCAGAAACAGAGCCACTTCTCTGGAGGCCTCGCAAGCTCCTAGTCCCTTTCCCTCACCCTTACTGGTAAGAATCGTGCACACGCTACTCTGTGCTCCTGAAATACTGAGTTTGTGCCTTCAGTATAATAATTCCTACATTCACTGACAGCAGCAGCATGTGTGCATGTGCGTGTGTACCTGTGTGTGTGTCCTTAAGGGCACAGACTGTACTCCATTCATTTTTCTATGCTTGGAAAGTTATGTTATCTGGACCATACACATAAGTGCCAATATCTGACCATTTTGACCTACACAGATGACAATTTAATATGGCGCAACCTAACACACACTCATGAAATATAAGCATATTTACTACTGTGCAACAGTGCATCCCTGAGAAAACTTGCGCTCTGCAAGAGGGGTCAGTAAGCTTCTCTATAAGGGGGCCACATGGTCAATGCTTTGGACTTTATGTGCTATAGATTCTCTGTCCCAAGGATTCCACTTTGCCATTGTTGTATCAAAGAAGCCCTAAACAATCTGTCAGCAAATGAGTATGGCGGTGTTCCAGTAAAATTCCATTTGAAAAAAACAGGCTGAGGGCACATGGGTGGCTCAGCTGGATAAGTGTCTGACTTCGGTTCAGATCATGATATTCCAAGATCTGGACTCATTTTTCTCAACTGAACTTTTTGTCATATTCATGAAATTCAGAGTTAACTTTCAGGGGACACGATCTGAGATCGCTGTCCGAATTGAGTGGACCCTCCTTGATGATTATAGTCACTATTTGTTGCTAAACTGCCAGACAGACCTAATTTTTTTTTTCAGACCTAATTTTGTCATAGCGCCGGACGGTATTTTTAGTCCATTTCCATCCAGGAATGTTAAACAGTACACAAATAGAGGCAGTCACATGGGTGATAAGATCATCACCATCTACGCGATTCTCTTGCTGCCAAAGAACTGATCTAGAACTGGAAGGAACTGTGTATTTCACCTCACTCATTGAGCTTGTACTGAATGCTTGCCACAATGCCACACACGGGGCTAGGTGCCAGGAGATAGCAGAGCCCCGACTCTCACTCCAGCCCGGAAAATTATAAACTGTTTATCATCTAATAGCATCTAACTCAGTGGTTCTCAACCAGGGTGATTTTATGTCCAAGGGATATCTGGCAACGTCTAGAGACACCGTTGGTCACCGTTAGGGAAATGCTATTGGCGTCTACCGAGTCGAGACCAGGGATGCTT
>NW_019154426.1:22604-26891 GCF_002288905.1 Enhydra lutris kenyoni | reverse complement strand
GTCTTTGGCCGCCATTCCAACCTTCTTGGCAGGTGACAGTATATAGGACGTGTACCTGGGTAAAGTATCAGAGATAACACTTAGAAGAAGGTGCTCCGATCCATCCATTTCTGGTCCAGGTGGGTTAGTAAGAGACACAGCTGTGGTGCGGGGTTTGACATCATTTTTTCTGCGTGTGTTCCCAGGGTAGCACTCAGGTTTCTAACACTGTGCCTTGAATTTGATAGGTAGTCAATAAGTACTTGTTGAATACATAATCATTCTGAACTTGCTCCGTCAAATGTAAGAACTACTAACTGGCTAAACAGAATCATGTCCTAATAAAAATATATGTAAACAATAGAGAAATATACCAAGGGCATTACATAGTAGGTTTTTAATAAACCCCGGCTTCCCCTCATATACCTTCTCTATTGAATTTTGGTATAGGGATGGCACTTATTCAAAGAGCAACAGTCATACTGAGAGCCCGAAATTTTTAGGTGCCTTAAGATCCTGACTCAGAGGTCAACATAATATCATTTTATTCTTATCTCAATTTCTAATTTGTGGAAAAGATTAAGGACCTAAGAGCTAAGCAACTTGTGGGGAGCATTGGTTCTGTCTTTGAACGCCCAAATTGTCTCCCATCAAATTCAAATTGTGACTAGGCCCTTCAAATTGTGGGCCTGGCATTCAACAAGAGAATCAAAAGTCTTGGAGCTGTATCTTATCAAATGGAAACGGAGCATAATTAGTCAATCATTCTCTAAGTATTAAAGCAGGAAATCCGAGGTAAAGCCGATGTTTGCATGAAACCGATTACATTGGAGCAATTATGGACAACAGATCTAATCTATCTGCAACTGGCCTTACTGAACTTTGAAAATACATGTGATGAGCTGGTTTAATGGTTATGATTGGACTTCCTCTTTCTGTCAAGATAGAGTAACAGGGGCTAGATTTATCCACCCCTACACGCTTAAAACAGTAAAACACACACGCATCTGCGTCACACATACAATATTTGAAACAAGAGACTGGGCATCAGGCAAGGGGGAATCAGTAATTCCTGAGAAATAAGATCAGTCCTATAACTGCTCCAGTTTACTGCCTCGAGGGTGCTTCCAGGCTGTGCCATCGTGATAGGGAATTCCTGTAGAGCCAGCGAACTCCAGACAGCTAGAGGTTACAGGATAGAAAAGTACAGGAGAGAGCTGTACAGAGAACTCCACACCTTAAAAGGGTCTCCTTGAATATTCATCTGAGTACTCGTAAGCCCATGCACATGCGGAAACTACCTTAAGCTGGGTAATAAATACCTGAGATGTGTCTGTTCCAAGCCTGTCCTCAGTCTGGGGAATATAAAAATCGGGCTATTGGAGAGAGTATTCAGAAGGGTCTTGACACAGTAGTGGGAATAACAAACCCTGTACTAAATGCTCTTCCGGTGCCACCTAACAAATCTTGACCACATGATACCAATTGTTTCTATGTAATTTCTTTGCATCCTAGGATAAATGTCATAAATATTTATGAATACAAAAAATACCCAGCGTGCAACGGTGTGAACTACACAATGTCTAGTATATTAGTCAAAGATTTGTAAGGATGATAAGAAGCAGAAGACTGTGACCCGTAAGAGGAGAAAAATGAACTAGCTAAAGCCAGCCGAGAGGGGACTAGAATTGACAGACCAAGACCATTAAAAATGGTTACTCAGACTGTGTTTTCAGGTGGTATAGAAACTATAAAAATGAACCCAATTCAAAGGCGTAGAGTTGAAAATTACAATATCTAGGGCACCTGGGTGGCTCAGTTGGTTAAGTGACCGCCTTCAGCTCAGGTCATGATCCTGGAGTCCTGGGACTGAGTCCCGCATCAGGCTCCCTGCTTGGCCGGGAGTCTGCTTCTCCCTCTGGCCCTACCCCTTCTCATGCTCTCTTTCTCTCTCTCTCTCTCATTCTCTCTCTCTCAAATAAATAAAATCTCTAAAAAAAAGTTTACACTATCTAAAATGTAAAACACACTCAATGAGAAAATTGGAAATATTCCACTATCAAAGAATTATTAATGAGTTTGAAATAACAAACATGAAACAGAAAAGGGAATCAACCAATAATTTAAGAATCATAACTGAACTGTGGGAGAACTTTAAGCAACCTAATGGATGTATAATTTGAGTCTCTAAAGGGAGAGAATAAAAACATATTTCAAGAAATAATGTCTGAAAGCCTTTTGGAATTTGATAGAAGCTGATGCAAAAAGCCCAATGAATTCCAACCACAGGGAACATTAAGAAAAACTTAAAGTCCTCTTATAATCCAACTTTCCAAATGAATGATGAAGAAAAAATATCTTAAAAGCAGCAAAAGGGGATAAAAATGTTCCCTTCGGATGAAGAAACTCAAGTGTCCAAATTAATGATGAAGAAAAAAAAACATCTTTTTTTTTAAAGATTTTATTTATTTATCTGACAGAGAGAGAGACAGCAAGAGAGGGACTACAGCAGGGGGAGGGGGAGAGGGACAAGCAGGCCTCCCGCTGAGCAGGGAGCATGATGCAGGGCTTGATTCCAGGACCCTGAGATCATGACCTGAGCCAAAGGCAGACACTTAATGACTGAGCCACCCAGGCACCCCAGAAAAAAATCACAAAAGCAGCAAAAGGGGGAAAATGTTACCTTTAGAGGAAGAAACTTAAGAATTACAGCATACTTTTTGTAGAAACAATACAATAAAGTAGACGGAAGATCTGTCTAAAAGAACTGACCGATAAGAAGTGCAAATTTAGAATTCTATACCCAGCTAACATATATTTTAAATGTATGGGGCAAAATAAAGACTTCTTTCCAGATACACGAGCTTTGAAAAATTACTTCACCAGAAGTTCCACTCTCTAAGAAACGTTAAAAAGACTCCCTTACGTAGACTAAAGATCGCACAATATAGGCTCTACAGAAAATGTAGATCCCAGAATTTAACTACTTGATAAATATATCCTATTTTTTAATTCTTTAAATCTCTCAAAAACATATTTGATTATTTAAATAAAAATGTAATACATTATATGTATAAAATTATGTTTAAAAATAAAACGCATTATAAGAAACACATCACACCAAAATAGGAACGAATGTCATAATAATTATGCTGAGTTAAAGAAGCCAGAGGAAATTATTTTATAAATTATGATTACATTCACATAAAACTCTAGAAAGTGCAAATGAATCTGTAATGACAGCAAACCTAGTAATCACGGAGTAAAATGAAGGAAATGAGAGGCAGAGGGACAGAATTACAGCAGGGTATACTGAAGCATTTGAAGGTAATGGAAAGGTTTATTATTTTTATTTTGGTGATGGTTTTATGGGTGTATACAATTATTAACACTTACTAAATTGTACACTCTAAATATATGGAATCTATTGTATGTCAACATATCAACAAACACATCAATAAATAAAGAAAAAAGAAAGGTTGAAGGCGATAGAGGATTGCTATGACCACTTTTCCTTACAGTCTATTTTTATTGGGTTCAGAACTCATCATCAGACTATTTAGGTCACCTAATATAATTTGCAAGGTACATAATTCCTGAATTTGAATCCATATTTAACTCTTTGTGTAAAGGACCATATCATAAATTTGTCTTCATGGACAATGGAGGTTGTCATCATTTACCTCTGCCATTGTGAGACGAAATCAGCTAGGGATAATAGGCAAACAAACGAGTGGGACCGTTTGCCAATAAAACATTATTTAAACAAAACAAAACCAGGCAGTGGACTCCCAGGAATCATTGTTTGCTGAGCCCTGTACTTGACAAAGCTGCAACATGGCCATTTTAAAATGGACATAAAGGAACAAGGTAAATCACAACCATCCCAACTAAGAATATCCTAAATAATCAAATGCTTTTTTTTTCTTTTTTGCAGAGTTGAAAAGAGCCCGTGAATAGCATTTTAAATTAAAACTTTTTCTTATAAAACGAATTTTATTTTTCCTCTGAATTTCATCTTAAGAACATTTATCTTGATATAGCTATTTTATATTGCCTGAAAACATGAGTAATAGAAGTAGACAGATACAGAGGTAGATATAGATAAGCTATACAGATGGATATAGACAGATAAAGATGTAACTAGATAACATATTTCCTAAAAAAAGAACCAAGTTCAGAGATGATGTGGAGAAATTATAATGAGGTCCAAGGAAAGCTTCAGAAACAGATAACATTTTTAAAAAACACTGTATTTCAAAACACTGTGTAAGCTCCACTCCACTCATTACTATTCCTAAAAGTTCC